>NW_026945835.1:0-30126 GCF_034702125.1 Engraulis encrasicolus | reverse complement strand
CTGCCCCCCCGGTTGGAACAATTTAAGCAACAACCAGCACACGCACACACACACACACCACCCCACACACACACCACACACACACACACACCACACAACACACAAACACAACACACGGAAGATTAAGTGCCATTTAGAACCCCATGTGTTTTGGCATGACCTTTACACACACACACACACACACACTACACACACTACACACACACACCCACACACAACAACACACACACACACACACACACACACACACAAACACACACACTATTTTTAACCATTGCACTTAATCATGTCTGTTGCACCAAAACCACCCCTACCTACCCCGCAAACGGACCAATCTGTCTGAATATTCTATTTTGGAAATGACCTCCCCCCAGTCCTCCAAGGTGCAACGTCACATTAATAACATCAAACGGCAACGAAAAGGGTACCAAACTCTACGTAATGCCTAAAAATGGCACCTGCCAAATCCTAAGTGATGCCTCAAAATGGCACCAAACCCTTAACCTGACTCTCGTCTGCTGGTATGTTTCGCCTTTTGTCTATACGATTCCGTCTGGTTGGGTATCCTCCACAATTCATACAATTTCGAATGAGGTTCCTTATCAAAAATCCTTGCATGTGATTGGATAAACAATCTGTCATATTTACTGATAGCCACTTAGCCACTCACTTTGAAATCGACCTGTGACAGAGCTCAGAAAAGCATTAACGCTGCCCATCTATGGAAAATCCTGATTGGCTCATTTTTTAAAAACAATTATTCTGACTTTCACATGACTCAGATGGTTTGCATCCAGAAGGCCCTCGCATGGAGGGATATCATAAGTCAGGTTACCAAATCCTAAGAAATACCTAAAATAGCAGCTAACAAACCAATGCCTAAAAATGTTACCTATCAAATCCTGGGTAGTGCCTAGTGGTGTCAACAATGATCGATTCGGCGATGCAATCCAATGCGGGGCATGGACGATCCAGAATCGATCCGGCAAGTTCCAGAATCGATCCGGCAATTTTTTTAAGTTTCAATACTTCCCATTGATATTTCGGGAGCAATGAATGTTAAATTAAATAAAAGTACTTCAATACATTGCAAGACTGATGCAGACTGATACAGAAAACAGCCAATAAATTGTTGCCCAGTATCTGACTACTTGTATTTCCTCATCATGACTGATTAAAAGTTTGATTTGCTTTCAGTAGAAATGTTATGCATTGCAATATCGAATTGGATCGCATAGAATCGAATAGAATCGAATCGCTACCTCCCGAATCATGATCGAATCGGATCGTGAGGGCAGTGCCGATCCAACCACTAAAATTCCCCCAAAATGATATTATTTAAATAGCCATTAAAGCCCTTGTAGGTGGAATCCCAAAAATTTTGGAATGCGGGGTTTTGGGGAGGTGCCGGGGGTTTTCATCTTGCACCTGTTCCCCCCCTGGGGGCCAAAATTTTGCGCCCTCGCCATAAAGGGTTTTGGGAAAGGGGGGTTTCGATCCCGGGGACAAAAGGGGCCCCGTCCCCCACCCCCAACGGCTTCAACTGTATGGGGGTATCGAGAGGGGGGTTTTTAAAACTAACTTTCCCACCCAACTCTGCTAGTTAACCCCCTTACAGGGAGCATATTGGGGGAAAAAAATTTTCCAAAATTTTGGGCCCTGGGGAAATTTATTGGCCCTTTTGCCCAAATTTAAAAAAAATGTCCAAAAATTTAAAAGAAATATACCAAAAAAATATAAGAAATCCCCCAAAAACTGGAAATGACTTTTTTCATAAGACAGCCCCGGCAGACTGAAATTTTGGCATACGATGGTACTGAAAGTGGAAACTTTTTTTTTCCCAATAAACCCCTATATTTTAAAAGAAACCCCCCGCACATAAACCATTTCGCTTTTTCTTTTTTTTAATAAACGATGTTTCGGTACTGCCCTTATTTCGGTATTTAGCCCCTTCACCCAGGCAATCGGATTCCCCTGATGAAGGTTATTACCGAAAGGGTTTTTATTAAAAAAAGGGAACCCCTGATAAAGGGTTTAAGTCCCAAAAACTTTGTTATTAAAGAAAGAACGCGAAATGGTAAGTGTGCGGGAGTTTCTTTAGATTTTGCTGAGTGCCCCATTGCCATCCCCGAGCCCCTCCCAAACTGAGGTGTGCGAAAAAAAGAATTTTAAAAGTTCAATAAACCCCTGACATAAAATTTGTTCTGCTACCCCCATTCGAACAGCGGGCGTTGGGAACAGGGTTTTTAGTAACAATACATAAATACCGGCCATTTCTTTTTTTTTGGATTTGTATTGCTCAAAAATTTTTAGGTGAGGTGGGGTTAAAAGAAAGTCGAATGCCCAAAAAAAACCACAACAAAAAAAAGTTAAGGGATACGTGTGGGAATCTGTTTCTATTTTTGAGCCCAATTTAAATTGAAAAATTTATTGTAAAAATTTTCACCAGTCTTTCCCAACATAAATCATTTTTGCCCCTATAAAAGGGGAAATTTGTCATTTCACTGATAGGTTCCCAAAATCAATAAATTACATTTGATGATTTGAAACAATTGGAGATTATGCGAGTTGATTCTGTTTCCTCCAACTGCATTGGTGAATTATTAGATTTTTGATTTTATGTTTTTCAAAACTTCCCAAAGCCCTTTTTGACCGCATGCACCCACCACCCCCACACACACAAACACCACCACACCCACACAAAAACACACCCCAACACAAACACACACACAACCACCCCAAAACCACACCCCAAAACAAAAACGCCAAAACCCACGCACCAACAGCTCAACTTGACTTTGTACTCTTCCTGTGACCCATGGGCAGTGGTATCCTGACCCCTAATACACCCCCAACAGACACACACAGACACACAGACACACAGAACAAAAGACACACCACACACAACACACAAAAACCCCACACACAACCACACACACACACACACACCAACAGAGAGTAAATTGTCAAATGAACTCTACCATTTCCCCCCCATCCTATCCCCAGGTGAATGGTGTGACGTGGTGAAGGGGGGCCCAAAATGGGCGGGGGTCCCCCTTTATCAGGAGGGGGGCACAGACTGGTGATGAAGGTGGTGTCAGTATCCCCGCAAGCCGGACCCCGGAAAGGGGTGGCAAGAAAGGTGAGGGGTAACAACACCGTGGGCTCTTACGGGACCTGGGTGTGTGTGTGGTGTGGTGTGTGTGTGGTGTGTTTTGTTGTGTGGGGTGTGGGTGTGGTGTGTGTTGTGTGTGTTGTGTGTGTGTGTGTGTGTTTTTATGGGGTGTGTGTGTGGGTGGTGGTTGGTGTGTGTGTGTGTGTGTGTGTGTGTGTGTGTGTGGTGTGTGTGTGGGTGTGCCATAAAAAACCCAAACCTATGATTATATCATTCATCATGCCAGTGGGCCTTTTTCTACACTTGGGAGGCAATCTCAGAGAAGAGCGAGAGAGAGAAAAGAGAGAGAGAGAGAGAAAAGAGGGGGAGAGAGAGGGGAGAGAGAGGAGAGAAAAGAGAGAGAGAGAGAGAGAGAACCCCTTTGGTTAAGTAGAGTGAGCCCAATGGACCAAAAGTCGAAGTCTGAATTTAAAATCATATCCAATATTGATGTTGTGTTGTGCAGCACCATGGGGTAAAGGAAAATGAAATCGACAGTCCCCATCGAAACATTTTTGCACCCCCAATGTAGGATTTTCACATTTGTATCATCATGAATGTTTTGGGCAGAGGGGGGTTTTTCTCGTTTCCTTTTTCTGTGTAATTAGTGTTTTGATTTTTGAAAAGCTTTTTCGGTAATTGGCTTCACAGGTATCTTGCCGTCAGTAATCATGGGGGCTTTGTTTTTTCCCCCCCCGCAAACCCACCAAGGGCCCGCCGACAGCTCGTGCCACATCCGCACCATTGTTACGACACTGATCCATTGTTACATCATCAATCAAAAAAACTTTAAAACATTAATTTGGCGAGATTCGATCCTTTTGTCATTGTATCCACATACCTCGTTTAGTGAGACATTTAATTCAAAATAAACTATTTAATGTTAATTTGCTCATTGAAAACATTGTGAAAACCCTTTCCCCAAAATTTGGGAATAAAATGAAAGTCAATGTAAACTCGACCATTTTTATTCTAAATTTTCATTTGAATTAAAAACCGCAGTAAACGGGGCCTTGGGAGTGAAAGGGTAAACCCCCCAAACAACATTGACCGAAAACTGCGCCCGTTTTTAATTACAAAATAAACATTCACCAGTGAGAAAATCTTTACTTTTTTTAAGCGGCTTGCAGAGCAAGGCCCATTCTAGTAATCCAAGTTTTTTAATTATTGGGGTCTTGTCGGCAGCAAAAATAAAAATGGATTCCTCCTAGGCCTTTCGAGTAGAGAAAAACCGTTCAAACACTAAAACCCCGGGTGGCTTGGGATATTTTTTTAATGGGGTTTGTCCGTGTTTTTGTCTTTTTCCCCCTTTTTGGGATTTTTGAAAGTTTGGGGTCCCCATTAAAACAATGGGGGAAACCTCATGAACCAAAGGTTTCGCCACCTAAGTTAGAGTGTAGGAGGTTTTTTGGTCAAAAAACTAAACACTTTCACCTAGAATTTATTGACGCGTGTTTACGAGCTCTATGGAGTCCCCCCAAATTGTCAAAGTTTCATCCCCCACCCCCAAAAACTTTTTAAATGGCTTTGTAAAAAACGACAGGTGGGGGTCTATGATTTTTCCATCTTCTGAAAAGTGCCTTTTTCAAGAGATCACGCATGTCCCACAAAGTTCCATTTTGTGCCTGAACCCTTTAACCTAAAACTTCATTTAAAGACGTTAGAAGATCACAAGCAGGGTGCTGGAAAAAGGGCAGTTCCCAATCCTTTTTTTTTTACAAAGACCTTGAAAGACAAAACACGGGGTTTATTCGTTCCCTGCAAAAAGCCAAAATAACTGTCATTCTCAATTGAACGGGTGCAGGGTTCCTTTTAATTCCCTGTTCAAGATTTATTCTTAACGAGCAGGTGCGAGCAACCATTCTAGAATCTATTTTCAGTCTTCAATGCAATGGATATAGTCTTGTGGCTTCATGACAGCTAGCGCTTGGGTTAATAGGAAAGGGATGCTTGGATTTGAGATATGGGGTTGAGGGTTCGAACCCCACCCGAAGCCCTGTTTATTTTCAAAAATTTTATCATAGCATTTTCCCTTTGGCCAAATTAAAAAGCCATGTATGTATTTTTTCAATGGCAAAAGGCTGGATTAGAGATAGGAGGTTGAAGTTGAATCCCCTTGAAACGATGCTGATTTTTAAAATTTATCATATGCAGTGTTCCTTAGCCAAGTTAAATCCCCGTATGTCATTTAGCAAACAATGGCAAATTTCTGAATTACAGAATGGAGGGTTTGGGGGTTTGAACCCCCGTCGAAGCCATGTTTTTTCAAAAAAATATATCATAGCACGTTCCCGGCCCAAATTAAAATGCCATGTATATTTTGTATGATGGCAAAAGTCTGAATTACAGAATGGAGGTTGGGGGTTCGAACCCCCGCGAAGCATGTTGATTTTCAAAAATATATATAGCAGTTTCCTTGGCCAATTAAAATGCCTTATGTCATTTAGTATGAAAGGCAAAGTGCTGATTAAGAATGGGGTTGGGGTTAACCCCGCAAGCCCTGTTGATTTTCAAAATTATATCATAGCATGTTCCTTTGGGCCAACTAAAATCCATTATGCCCTTTAGCATCAATGGCAAATGTGTGAATACAGATATGGAGGTTGGGGGTTCGAACCCCAGTCAAAAACCCTGTTGATTTTCAAAATTTATCATATGCAGTGTTCCTTGGGCCCAAATTAAAATGCCATGAAAGTCATTTAGTCAATGGCAAAGTGCAAATTAGTATGGGTTTGGGGTTTCGAAACCCCCCGTTAAACCAGTTGATTTAAAAAAATTATATCAAAAAGCAGGTTCCTTAGCCCCTTCAAATATCAGTATTGATGTTTTTATTTCATGCAAAGGGGCTGGGTTACAGTTGGAGTTGTGAGTTCGATCCCCCGAAGCCAGTTTATTTTTTAAAATTTTATCAATGGTGTTCCCTTTGCCAATTAAAATACCCTGTATGATTTAGTATACCCAAAGCAGAGCTGCAAAACTTTCAAGATGGGTGAATCCAAGATGCTGAATTGTTTGGCCCCAAATTCTGACTGGGTGATGGGTTTTTCCCAAAATTTCTTTTGCTTTGTTTTCTCAATAGTTTTTGTTTCATCTCTGCCCCAAAAGGCAAGCCCTTCCCGCTTTTCTGTGAGAATGCAAATTTGTTTTCATTTACCCACCATGTGAGTGTAAAAATGGACATTTGGAGTTAATGGAGATCCTAGTCCCCTTCCATCCCCCCAACCCCTTTATACCTCCCAACAAGAGATCCGTCACCCGCCCCAAACCCCAAAATATGCGTTACTGCACCAGTTACATATCGGGAAAAAAACATTCACTTTTGCGAGATTTTAATTTTTTTTTTCAGGATTGTGTGGTGAGTGTTAGTCTAATTTTTTTGTGCCCCCCATAAAAACCCCCCCCCCCCCCCCTTAAACCCACCCCGTTTCCCCCCCCCCCAAAGGGACCCAGCACCCCCTGACCTACGCCCAAGAGTATGACTGCCGAAGGGGAGCTGGTAAAAACGGATACTATTTACATAACACACACACACCCAACACACCCAACACACACACACACACACCCAACACACACACCACACACACACACCCAAAACAACACACACACACAACACACACACACACACACACACACACACAACACCCAACCTAGGCCTGTTTTTTTTTACAAAACACTGCCCCCATTTTAACAAGTATTGGGCGTTGGGAGACATGAAACTTACACAATTTGGAAGAACTCCCATAAAGCTCGCTAACAACGCGCCGAACTAAACTTCTAGGTGAAAGTGTTGATGTATTATGACCGCAAAAAGCCTCCTACACTGTAATCTTTAGAGTGGCGAACTTTGGTTCATGGAGGTCTCACCCACTGTTTTCAATGGGCGCACCAGGCATTTCACAAAATCGCCTACAAACACGAGAAACGACAAGCCAGAACACGCGCAAAAGCCTATAACTATACGCAGATCTCCCAGCCGAGTCCCGTCCGCCGTGTCCTTAGTGTTTGCACGGTGTCTCTCTATCTCGAAAGCCCTCAGGCCCAGGTACCGATCCATTTTCTATTTTTACTGTACTCCCTGCACAAGACCAATTTAATAAAACAGGACTTAGAAGATTACTATAATGTAGGCCTTAGTCTCTGCAAGGGCCATTCTGTCATGCGTCCTTGGGGCTCCGCAATGCCTGCCTTCATAAAATAAAATACAACACCCCCCCCAGGGACTTAAGAGCATTACTCATAAAACGGTGCCTTGCCCTCTGGCATAGGGACATGCTCTGCATGGGACCTTTTTTTTTTTTACTCCGCAAGCTCCGCCTTATAACTAAAAAAGAAACATACCAATATACATACATATTCACAGCTTTGATAAACCTTCAAGCTGGGAACAGGTAGTTATTCTACACAAGTTTTTATCCAGCGATATTGGTGTTTTTTGGGCATGATTCTCACGTGCCTTTTGATCATGATCGATTCGTCGATCTATCGTTTCGAATATGGAACCACACAAGGGCATTGTGTGTGGGGTCCGGCTAGGCCCAAAGGGTGCCAGGGGCTTAGCACCACCTGCGCCTATCTGTGCACACCTATGGCTCGTACTACTAGCTGGCCCCTGGCGAAGTTAGTGTCCTTGTGCGTATCCACCTTAAGTACAACATGCCCATCTAACCCCATTTCTCTCATTTAATTCCAACGTTTTTTGATCGAATCACCTGATCACCCTCGCCTAACCACCGGAAATGATTTAGGAGTAGCAAACTCACTACCCAAGTTAGCCTAAGGGTGCCGCTCTTGTTAGTTGTAGGATATATAGGTGGATCCTGCCTCTATGTCAGGGGTGGGGAACCCTTCTGTGGGTTCAGGAATAGAACAGTTGCGTCCAGCCATGAACCCTTGTATCTCCAACTATTACGCTTTTACTCTTAAAATTAAAACCGGCACCAAGAGGCTGCTAATACGGCCCTTCAAGACACTCGATTCACACACTCTGTTATGGTTGATTGCCCTGTGTCTAATGCCCAGACACATCTGTTTACTATGTGTGGTACAGCTATACAACATGTTCCCCTGCCTTGGCACCGTGACGAAACAACTGGAGCAAGCTCACAAGAGCCAAGTTACCCAGGATGCACATTGACAGGGATGAGGAAGCTGATCAAACGAAGCGATTCAGGACCACAATTAAACCCTCTGGAGCAGAGAGGATTTGATGCGACTCTTCCTTATGCGCGAAACAGAAAGTTTGGAGCGTGTGTCTAATTAGTTCTACATGATTGTAATGCTTTGTATTATTGTTTATTAATGGGCCGGTATTATTCCAAGAGGATATGATTAAGGCATACACCTGGTTGTGTTGTAGTATGGGAAGTCAAACCTGCGTCATTGCATGGGCTTCTCAGTGCTTATCAACACACGATGTTGAAGAGGAGGGGCAAGACACTGCGCAGCCAACCACGTTGAGCTATTTTTTTTGACTCCGACAGCGGTTGCCAACCAATCAGAGGTTGAGTTCGCTGCCTACAGGCTAGGTTCGCACTGCCCCTTGTCAGGTTACTAAACAAAATTTAGAACCCATGTATAGAACGCCCCTCAGGTGTCAGTTATGCGTGTAGGTACTCCAGCGAGTTTCCTTATTAGATGATTTACCACAGGTGTCATTTAAGTGGCGACTCCAGGCCTCGTCTTATTTATTCGAGCCCCTACACACAGGTGTCATGTAGAATGAGGACTCATGTCTCTTCTGCTGGATGATTTAACAACTACCCCTAAGGTTCACTTAGCCAGGTTTACTACTTAACTGAGACAGTCTCTTGCCCCGAACTTACGAACACAGACCTGGAACCAACATTCACCTTTACTTGGCAGAGCTTAACTATGAAAAAAAAAAATCTAGGCGGGATTATCCTTCCATTCTAATACAGATGGATATCAATATCCCTACCATCAATAATAATAATACAGTACGTACTGTATATGATCTGAGTGACAGAGCAATGCACTCGCGTGACAATGAGCGAGGGTGGACGGGCTCCAATTGTGCTACGTTTAAGCCAATGAGCCAATGAGCGGTTCCTCCTCCCGGGGCCTTTCCCCTCTCCCCCTCTTCCCCCCCCCCCCTCCCCCCCCCCCTCTCCCCCCCCCCCCCCTCCCTCCTCCCCCTTCTTTTTTTCCTTCCTCCCCCCGTGGGTTTTGCCTTGATTTTACTTCTCCTGTCGGTATAGCGCGGGTGGGGGCCCGACGCGATAGCAGAGTGAACGCTGCCGCCTAACGCCGGTTATTGCCCCCCCCTTAGTCTAACCATGTTAACATTGTAAGGATGACAATCCAGACTCTCTAGATGGCTTTAAAAAACTTCTTTAATAACAATTTAATTCGCCCCGCGTCGCTTCCGTTGACAAGTTCGCACCGGAAGTGATTGCGGCACCTGCTACTGCGTCGTCGCGTGCGCTTCGTTTTTTTCTCCTTTTTTTTTTTGTTTTTTTTTTTTTTTCTTTTCCCTATTTTTTTTTTTTTTTTTTTGTGTGTTTTCTTTTTCGTCGCGCCTTCCAGACAAACACTTTGCTAACAAATATCCCTCAGCCGATGGCAATAACAAACCGCAGGAATGAAACGTCTTTGCAATCACACTGATACCCCCAACCCACAGAGCCCGCTGCCAAAGATGTGCTCTACTTCCTCAAATACACCGACCCCAAACTTTTGCACACACACCTCTCATTACTCAACTGTAGATGCCCCCTGTCTAAACAGTTTGCGAAAGTGTAGCGTTTACGGCATGACGCTTAACACACAGCTATGCACAGCCCACTCAGAATCCGCAGACACCGAAACTGCACCAGTGTGTAGATTATCCCTGTTTCCATTATTATCATCGTATTTTGGATCTTGTGTCTCCCTCCCCCCTCTCCTCTAGTTTTTCCTTTTTTTTTCTTTTTTTCCTCTGACAGGACTCAGGGCGCCAAGGACCACCTTCTTCAATCAGGACCATAAACGGTCTTCTTCTGATAGCCAACCTCTTTTGCAGCAGGCCACCATGATACTACTTTTGGTCTACACGCATGCGCTGGGGCCTCCTGCTCAGTGGCCAAATACCCCCACAAATATAGGGTAAGAATCGACAACTAACCACGTAGATCCCCCCACACTCACAGGGTAAGAAGAGATGACAAACTAACCACCCCCCCCCCCCCTAGCAGTGGACCAATGACCAGTTTCACAAAAAGGCGTCGCCACTAGGGCATATAGCAGACGTAAGCAGGAGCCGCTCTAGGGCCTCAACCACTGTCTCCAAAAGTGGGGTATCTTTCCAATATTCAGATTGACTAATCCTCAAACAGTATTCTTTATTACTTATTTATTAGTATGTCATTTAACCAGTATTATTAGCTATTATTTCATATGAGCCCGGTGTGCGTGGCTCATTTGGACCGTTAGCCTTAGCCCTGGCCTCCTAAATGCCTCTAGCGTAACGCGGCACCTGCTCAACCCCAAGAGCCCCGTCGCCCAATCCATTGGGGTGACCACTGTATGCGTGAGCAACTCATCACACCAGATCTTGAGGAGGTAGGACGCGTCAATTAAACTTCTACTACGACGTCTAATCGTCTGGAAATGTTTTGCATGATCGCGGTCCGATGAGTGAGCCACTATTGGACAGGGTGATTCGGTTGGCAGAAACTGTCCGAAGTCGGAATGGAGGACCAGGAAGCCGCCTTCCCCTCACATCTGACCGACTCACGTTCGCATCCACCGAGATCCCAGAAGCGCATAGGCCAATCATCGCTGCCCATGAAGCATTCCACACCTAAACTAGACTCGCGATGTTGTACTTCACCAGACGGATACTTCACAGATCAAAATAGCGTGCGTGTACACGGGGTGGGCAATACTTAAACAATTTTCCACACACCGTCACTCACAATTATTACCAGTTACCATTTTTTACCACAGACCTCTTCAACCGACTGATCCGACAAACCATTTTAATGCCAAATAGTAAGAGTTCAAGATGTTGCGTTTTGATCTATATTCTTTGTTCTCAGAGGTCATGATATTCCACTATTTATTGTGATATGCCAATAAGAACTCCTTTGCATGACCAGACATTTTGCTTTAAAACCTTTGATGTTGGTAGTGCTGCTTATAATATTCAGCCATTAAGCAAATGGGCGCTTTGCCAGGAAACAAATCTTCACCATGTCAAAAGGTGGACTGGTGGCGATGTTGGACACTATTATCGACCCGACAAAAATGCCAATATTTCACCCCGATCATTGCGCAGTGAGACGAGGTGCGCTTATTTCATCTCCTGCCGTGTGTGTCTTTCAACAATTAAATGCACCATCCCCTCTCCGACGCTTTAATATGTTTTTAGTTATAAAAAGACAACTCAAACAGTTACTAACAAACCTAGAAAATAAAAAATAGCCAGCTAGAGTGCATGCCACTCTCGGCCCAAAGGAAGGTCTGGTTTTTTGTAGGAACATTTTGAGAACGGTTATTTCTATTTCTTACCAGCCTCTATTTTCTACCGTCTTTTTGTGGACGATAAGAAACTGGAATCGCGCAAAAATTTTCGACCCTGTCCCCCCCCACAATTTCTCCTAATTTAGTGCTCGGTACAACTAGGGCCGTTGTACAAACACGACAACGACAGAGCGCCAGACTACGACAGACAGAACCAGACAGACAGGCTCAGACAGACACGAACAGACAGACTAGACAGACAGACGGAGGGAGCGAGGAAGCAGACTGACTGACAGACTAAACACGACATCGACTCAGTGACAGAGAGATCAAACAGACAGGGGAACAAAACCGCTACAGGGCTGACCGCGAAATAGCGCTAATTCCTCTCTGGCGAGAAATTTAAATATGATTAGCGATCTCAATAACTAAGGTTGCATATTTATATGGCTCGTAGGATTATCTTGAATGCATTCATCTCAGAAGACTCCAGTAGTGCATTGACCAGAGATTTTCGTGTTTGGTCTCTTCGCACATTTTAAGCAATATTGTTGGGGCTCATACTACTGTATTTTCCTCTGCATCACTATTCCGTTGTTGATGGGAGAGTCTGAATGTGTCCGCAATCCCTAATCATCTGGTTCCACCAGTACCACGCTTCTGGTTATGATCCAGGGTATCGCACTTCGTCAAGATGAGAGCCTTTCATGCCCTTCTCCGCTGGTTAGACACCCACAATTCCTAAGTCTGTGTGCCTTCATAGTGTAAATTTTGGTCACTGAGAGACTCTATTAGGAGGAGTGGTAGGAATGAGGCTCACTTTGACTCGGTATATGCTGATAATGCATCGCCTCGTTATCATGGGATATGAAATATGGCGGGAGGAAATAAGGGGCCCGGCATCTCTTTTGGCTTAATGGGTCCTGCTCTCCTCATGAACTAAGCGGAGTAGAACGCTGACTCAACGGTGGGCCCGCACCTCGGGGAGTCTTTTTTCTTCAGAGAATGTAATACGAAGAAAGTTTTAATTAAAGAAATACAATAGGAGCGGGGTCTGCCGGGAAGGAGAGCTGGGGCCACTCGGGGATGGAATGGGCCCGCTCTTGCCAGGATTGTGCCTAATGACTCTATTTATTCCGTATACTGCTTATAATTCATTTTTTTTAATGCTTTGGAGCTCTCTCCTTTCAACATCAGGTCAGAGGGTGTGTCTGGGAGATGAGTGTCTGGCCAAAATGGAAAACTCTTCATCTTTCTTTGCTATCTCGCCTTCACGCTTCCGATTCTAATCTGCGCCCCTCTGGTGGTTTCAGAAGATGAATGGACCTCACTCCATTGGTGGATTCACAATGAAACTCCTCTCTCTCACAAGCTCGTTGCAAGTGGGCACCCGCTTTGAGTTTTGGTCATGGACGAGGACTTTTTCTTTCCACCATGTTTTGCGAGAGTGACAACCCGTTTTTGACAACACTGATTATGACGATTGTACTTACTGTAAGATTATATTATTTAAATAGTGCTCCTTTTTTCTGTCCTGTAGGATGGGCACGATTTGCAAGAGTGAGGAGATTCTTTCTTGTTTTACCCATTATTTTGTCGTTGAGTCATTTTCTGTTCTAAATCTTTTCCTGAGTGTTAGTAAAACTGGAGTTATGAGCTGCTACGCCTTTTTTGGTTAATGATTGTGTTTGTGTACGGTAGATAGTGGTTTTCTCATACCCTTTGTAATAAAGAACAAATGGTTTCTCGAAACAAACAATAAATGTTGGTGTCGCATTTGTGGCAAGGAGATCTTTGTTATTCCCATGTGACATGTCTCTACGCCAGTTCAGAGGCATATGGTGCATGCATGAGATTTTATACGTGGTTTTTATATTGCAAAAAGCACGGGGGTTGTTCTACATGAATATCCTTGGTGTCCATTAATCATTCGGGGTCAATAGTTACGGGAACCTATTTGGTTTTCTATTTGTGAGTACATGTTGATGAAATAGCACTCCTTGGTTAACTTTTTTCGCTCATAACCTCTGTTATAAAAACAGATTACGAAAATTTGTTAATTGGATCCTCATTCAGTTATCTAATTGAGTACCCCAGGTCCCACGTGAATGTTGTGATCCAGGGTTGTTACTAATACCTTGTAATAACGTCCGCTTTAGGATTAGACAATAGCTCGCCTCAGCTCTAAGTGGAACTATAAAGTCATGATTGATGTTGATGCCTTCCAGTGACAGAAGCGGACTGTCAATGGGTGATGCTTGCAAGAAATCGTGTGTAGTAGTCGTGTGTGCTGTGTGTGTGTGTCGTCTGTGTGTGTGTGTGTGTCGTTGTGTGTGTGTGTGAGCGCTTGTGTGGTGTGTGTGTTGTGTGTGTGTGTGTGGTGCTGTGTGTGTGTGTGTGTGTGGTTGTGTGTGCGTGAATCATCTTATTCTTAGTGGTTCAGTCCTGGCTGTATTTTTTGAATGGTTATAATTTGTCCTGTTCCGACCTCATGATTTGATAATATGCCTTATTAGCCATGGTTTCCAATATTTTTACACAAGAACGGAGGTGCTTGAATTATCTCCCTGTTGTATTTGATCAAGTTATGGTTTTTTTATATCGCCTCCAACACCAAAGCAGTGTTAATCTTAAATTGTCAGCCTTTTTTTTTTAGTTTAGTTCGTAGGTCTTATAGAGTTCAACAACTGACCGATAAAATCACAATTTTGTGTCTTAGTCATTATTTTATGTACGATTGCGCTTCCTCCCGCCAAATTTTAGTGTATACTAGTCTTTGTCGTAATATGGACTCGAAACATCTAAAATTTTTAGGTACTTAGTCTATATTTTTGTTAGTCATTTTAGTCATTTTTAGGTCTCTTATTTTAGTCATACGCACTGTGGCATATAACATATAGAAACTTCTCCCAACTTCTGACCTCGACACTTCTTCTTTTTGTTACACATAGTACGTGATATCATTGAACTGTACTGAAATACAACCTCTTTTCTCCCACACACTGCTATTCTACTTTTTTGTACTATTTTCATCATGTGCACAGAATAGATAACTTCTCTTCCACCGCTATACTACTTGGTTCAATCTTTTTAACTCTTTATGTATTTCATTAATTTAACACCAAGACGAAGAAAAGCATGGCGCTCTCGCATTGGTACATGAATAAGCTCTCGGGCAACTCAGAAATGTAAACGTCCATTCATAGAACATCCTTAAGAAGCGGAACCACAACAATAACATGTATCTACAACGTGAGATGACGGACACCGAAACAAACAATAAACAATATTTACGGGAACATCATACGTTGAAGTGAATTATATGCATTGTTTGGGGAGCAAGCCACGCCAACATAAAACAGAATTCCCCTGTGCCGATAAGTTGAGAGAGTAGGGAAGAGTAGCAGAGAGAGATGTAGAGAGTACGTGAGAGAGGAGAAAAAAAGGTTATTCAAACGGCGTGGTGGGATGAATCAAACGTTTTCCAGTGCGGCTCAGCACTCAAAATGTAAGGAAGGCGGGAACTTGCGACACTCTGTGTCAAGTCTGTAGGCTATCCCATTGCGGCTATATGGTTCGAGGGGCAGAAGGAGGCGGAAGAGGGGGCCCTTCAGTCAGTAGGCCGGCCCCGTCATCGGGGGTTGAGCGCCACACCTCCAGGTCCTGGTCCTTGGTCGTAGGTGTATGGTGGTTTTAAGGACGGCATACTTCAACAAGATTAGACTACACTCCGACTTGACCCCCCCGCCCTCCTCGCTCTACACTCACAAACGTTGGCTTAGTCCCATTGCTTTCCAAAGACGCGAAAGGGCCTTCGTAAGGAGGACGGTGAGGTCACGCGGTTTGCGCTGTCAAACTCGAATGAAAATCATAAGCCAGTCGACTGAAGAACCACTGGGGATGTGATGACGGTCGGTGCGTAAACCATGGCAGGAGGTAGGTCCCCAGAAAGCGAGAACTAAACTCTGAGCTAATGTCCTAAGCAGGCTGGAGCGCATGGAGTGTGCGCGAGACTCCACGTGCGGTCGCTGTAGATCTGGGGACGAATCTCTCCAAGGGAACCCGGTAAGTGGCTGATCATGGTAACCGAGCTGCTGCGGGGAGGCCTTGGAGGTCTTCATTTGGTGCACAGTCACCTGATGTCCAAATGAATGACCGCCTTATGGGAGCTTGTTAGGGCTGTAGGAGTCTGTCCTTCAAGGCTGGCACTGAACATAGGGAGGATTTCCATATGACAATGTGATAAGCGTGACGTGATGCCCATTGTGCTTGGGGGTGGTAGGCCTGGTTGGTGCGGTGTATAGTTTAAGCTCCCAATGTTCCTTGTAGACTACTGCGTTTCAATTCAGAAAGTAAATGGGCGCCAAACGGTCTGTTAGGAAAGGAAATTTGTTCCATAGGGTTGCCAAAAACCTTTCAAACCCTATCAAACCCATTATATACATCATCCTAAAATTCCTCTTTCCCATCACTTATATTAATATACCCACTATCTCCCCCATCTATCCCCTTTCATTCTTTATTCTATTTCTCCCTATATAATCTATTATCCCAAAATTCCAATCCCACTAACTATCAAAAAATACCTTACAAAAATAACAAAACTTACTCACTCTCTCCAAAAAAAAATAAGAAATGAAAAACATATTCCGCAATAAAACCCCAATAACCAAAATAAACAGATACTAATCATCCACAAACTCCCACCCATATATAGAGAACTCCCCCAAACCAGAAAACTTAAACTCTACTACAATATTGAAAAACCAATATATATATATACCAACATGTCTATAGAGAGTTATTCAACACCTACACTCAACCAACTACCAAATACAATAATCCCCCCTCACACTAAAAAACAAACACATCTCTCGCACTCTCTCTCAATACACAAAATCTTATAATATACTAAAATGTCAAAATTGTCATAGATATATTTATTATATTATATATATATATAGATATTATTAGATATATAAAATATATAGATAGTATGTATTATATAGAGATGGTATATAGATAAAAAAACAAAAAAAAAAACTACCAACACACAAAACAACACCCAATACATGACATGTTCTCCTTTTCAACATGCTCACTCTTCACTCTCACACACACCAAAACACCAACTTCCCATTCAGATATTGTCCTTCCACTAAATATATATATATATATATGAGATAACAAAATACTTCTCTCGATATAGAGTATCTCTCTCTCATCAGCTACCTTTTCACATTTTGCGTAACCCTTCTCTACCCTCTCTTATACGTTACTAAATGAACATCTCTAAGACCTAGAGTGATCCCTCGCTTCGCAACTTATATGATATACAATACAGGTTCTTACTCTCTACTACAACACAACAGCTCGCATTGTATGTCTTAATTTAAATAATTTATACAATAAACAAAACTTTAAAATCTCTTCCCTCACCTACCTTTACACAATATATATAACTCAACATCAACTTAGAAAATCTCAAATTCACAGATATACCAATCCACTGTTCACAAATCATAGAAAACATACTCACCTCTCCTCTCTCATACAAACCCATACAACAAAACAATCTCATCAAAGATTAAACAAATTCCCTATCCCAAAACACACTATCACTCTTCTCTCCATCACACTAAAAAACAAAAATCAAAACAAAACAAATAACACTAAGAAATGACAAGAGATAGATATATAGATACTCTAAACATCAACTCTCAACACTCACTCTCTCTCACAACAAATTAGAGATCAAAAACACCTAATAAAATATGTAATATATCAAGTGATCCTATATATTGCTCACACACAAATATGAAACCTACTATAATCTATCAACCCTATCCACCTCTCACACTCTCATACCAAACCAACTACAAAAATATTCTACACTCATAAACCCAAAAATTCCAACCCAAATACCACATACATTCAAATAACTCCCCACATAATTTTGTTATCTAAATAAATAACCAATATACATGATCAATAGAGAGTCAACAATATAGACAGAGATAAAACTCCCCAGGTGTGTACCTTTTCTACTAAAAAAGAATATAATTTATAATAACAAGAACCCTCCCCTTCCAACACTCCATATATAGAGATAGAGATATAACCCTAACATCAATCCATTCATCCCCAAACAAAAACTCACCACCAATCAAAAATACATACAATACACTCATAACTCTAAAACGCACCGATATAATCAAAACTCAACTATACTCTTTCAAATCCTCAACTTCTTTCTTCATCATCTACCATCATAGATAGATAGAGAGAGACTAGTATAGAATCAATGTAACTCAATCATTATAACCCCTCTCTCTCATCATCTCTAGCGCTAGCTCCATCTCTACTCATAAAAATTATTTATATACAAACTTTCTCTACCTTACACTAAAGAGTCAAAACTTCTCTCATTACACAACACCAACCACACCCATACTATCATATACATGACAATACATATACTTCCTCTCTAATACATCTTATATACTTATGTATTTTATTTACTTAGTGTAATACTCCACAAAAAAAAATCTAAATTTATGTTAACTATTGTCTCACACATCTAAATATCAGACACCAAACCCATATCAAAAATCTTACATCACTTGAGAGATTAAGACATTTTATAAACATATTTTATCTATTCATGATAAACTATTCAAACCACTACCTCTCTCGCACTCGCACACTCACTTCATTCAGTATATATAAATACTCTCTCGATCTCACTCTATGAAACTATATGATTCCCTTAATACCTTCATCTACCATGTATCCCTCCCCCCCCCCCCCCCCCACAAAATACTAAAGAACCAGCTCGCACTCAAATCTGAAACCTCCCCAAACCAAAACACTCTCAACCTCCCCCCCCCTCCCTCTCCCCACTCTCACCACACTCAGAGATATAAATATTACACCTGTCTCTCACACCCTAATTCCACCACCCCACCACACCATAATATTAAACACTCCACACAGGCACACGCTCTCTCTCGCCACTCAAATAAACAGGTCATGTCTAATAGTAAGGAACAAACATATCACTCATTGTTTATGTGAATTATTACTGTATACTTTACCACGATCTAGAGAGATACATTAAAAATCTTCTAAGAGACGTATACTTCATATCAAAAAGTGGCTGTATTTTACCTCTCATGTTATGTGATCTCATATGATTTATCACTAAAATTAATAAATATATTATATATCCTAAACAATAACTCAATACAATTTATGTATCTCCTCTATAACTCCTTAACCCTATATAGAGTAGTAAACCTTAAAAGAAAATACTTCATTAAAATTACAAATATCCACTAAAACACGCTTAATAATTCAGAGAATCTAATATATGCATAAAATCCCCATCCCAAAACCCCAATTCCACCCCCCCATAATCACCCTTACCCCCCAATAAACCTCCCTCTCCCCCCTTAGTCACATGTGTGTCATATCTACTCACATGTCCTCGATATAGATCGAAATTCACAAGAACTAATCGTACACTCATATAATTACTTTAATAACTTTCAATTACAGCTCACCAGTCACTCTGCTCGCACTAAATGCAAAATGCAACTATTCTTATATACCATAATGCTCCTATTACACCTTTATATGATGCTAATCACTCTCACATAGACTATATATCCTTATATAGATATATCTTCTAACTTTGTGAGATTGTTAAACCTCTCTCAATTCATCGAATAATTAGTAAATTGTGCTATTCACTCTAAGAGGCTCTCACATATCATCTACTCACACTCAATGATCTCCTATGTAATTACATTTAATTTCTCTCATCACTTTATCCCATACGCTATTAAATTAATTATTTTTACTTATCATACACTTTTCTCATTTTATATTTCTCTAATCTTACACATATATAATTATTTTTTAATATTTCATATAAACATACAATACTCTTTTCTTTGATATTCACCCCATTATCCACCCAAAGTACTATCTTACTCTCGCGCTAGTGTTTTTAAATTGTCCTTTATCGATTTTTTTTTTAGAAATTTCTCTCTTCTTTTTTTAGTGAATCTAAATGTGCATCATATTAACTGTTGTCTTTGCTATCTGTACTAAAAATCTCATGAAAATGATATCTTCTATTTCATGACAAGATGAGACAAGATAGAGAGACAGAGTAACTCTCCATTACACAACTTTCAACAACCCCCACCAACTCTTAATCAATATACTCCAGATCTGCTTCAATTACATTAAAAATTTTATCTCTACAATATACATTTATATTAATTTTTTTTTGTACTCAATTAATCTATATAATTCATATAAAACCTATACCAACTTCAAACTAATCACAACTCTAAATTACTCCTCCCCCTCACCCCCCCCCCTCCTCCATTTAAATCCCTCCCCCTTCTACTTCCAAAAAAAAATCCTCCCCATATGTAATTTATTTTCAGATATTTAAAAAATTAAGTGTGTGAACTGACATCTATGTAGAAGACTGTGCATCGCTAATATTTATATTTAAGTGCGAGAGGATAGTCATTTCTCTTTCGGTTGATTACATTATAGACTACTCTCTCTACCCACTGTACTCGAGATTGTCAGAATTTAATTTAATACTCATTAGTACATTAAGATGTGTATGGAATTCTGAGCTATTCATAAATTCTAACATGTACTTTGCTCTGTATGTGATCCTATAGATTTTAATGCTCTAATCTATATATTTTAGTGCGCTTAAAACACAATTCTAATGTGCTCCATATAGTTACTGCTATTTACAATAAATACCCCCCCCCCCACCCATATGTGTGTGTACATCTGAGCTCTTAGTCTTATCATTGACCGCCCCCTAGATTTTTTATATAATTACAAGTTAATTATACCATAAAGAATATTCAATTAGATTTTACCCACATTCTTAATACCACCGTTATATTTTGTGTGAACCCGCGTAAAATTCTCATCGTTTAATACTACTGTATTTGCAGACGTAAAAGAGAAAGAATACTAATTTAGACGAGTCCCCCTCCCAGAACTCTACCTCTGCCTCACAATCCCGGCGCCCCCCCCTCCCTCTATGCTAGAGGACTTAAGGCTCGCTCTCACAATATGGAGATAGATAGACTTCTAGCTGTTCTTTTGGGTTAGTTTTTGGAGGCCACTCCAGGGATAGAGTTTATGGTGTTTGCGCGCCGGTGAAACTTACTAAACTGTAGGTACTGAGTCTCACGGAGGCTGGGGCCAAGGCAGCCACACCCGTTGCTCCCCCCCCCCCCCCCCCCCGCTCTGAGAGGTTGTGATTTTTATATATAGTCGGCGTTTTGAGTTGTGTGTGTGTTGTAGTGTGTTAGAACCTGTGTGTGTGTGAATCCAGAGTGCTCTGTCTTGCATTCATCTTTCGTTTGGTTGGGTTCCCAAATTCAGGCATAAGATTTTAGTGTGGTTTTCATGCTGTTCGTCCAAAAAAAAAAGGGCCGGACTCTGGTCTTGCAAACGGGCAGTCATGGTAAGCAGTTAGGGTGTCAGACTTTTTTGTAGCCCAAAAGGTTGGCCCCTTTGACTCCCGACCTCTAGGATGATGGTGGGAAGTAATCAGAAGCAGGGCGCCTCCCCCACAGATCCTCATCCCTGACGTGCGGCACCCTGATGAGCATTGGTACCGTTCCCGCCGCACTGACTCCCTATGGGGCACCATTGAGGGCCTGCCACCCTTGCAAGCGTAGATGCATATAAATGACACTTTTGTGGTTGTGCAGTGTGCCACTTACCGTGCTGTGGTGAGTTGGACGTTTCCCAATGGGCTTGTCACTTCGGGTCGGTGACTGATGGAAACATGGTGCCAAATGCCTCTACCACGCACAGATGTAGGTAACCCAGTTTCATTTCAGAGAAACACACCTACGGGGCCCTGTGCGTTCTCAAAAGATGTACAAGTTGTTAGCCTGTTAGCAAACCGTTTGGTTAGGTGCCAAATGGGGTAAATTGCAATTGAACACAACTAAAGTAGCTAGAGTAGGTAAGCAACTTTGGTTTTGAGAAATTCACCACTGGTGCAGGAAGAACAGGACACCCAGTACACAATGCAATATCCCAATCAACAAGCCTACCCAAGGAATGGCTAACGGGCTAACAAACTCTAGCTGCTGTGCGAGAACCACAACCGGGGGAAGGGTTTTAAATTTTTTTTCCAGAGAAACCTGGTGCTTAACAGTCAGTCCAGATGACGGGAGGTGGAATTACACGCGGGGTAGTGGTAAACTGTATCATCTCATGCAAACCCATAGCACGCCTGAAGTCCAGTTGATTTTCTCGAACTAAGTCTCAAAAGTGAACACTCTGTGAGGCTGCCAGACATTACGATATTTGTAATACACTTCCTGCAGGTTAAAAATTTAGCCAGGTTTATCACTTTGTATCACCCATTTTTACGCCCATGCATTGACTCGTCATATGTGTGTTCCGTGTCATTTGGGTCCTCCGAGACACCAATTGAGAATTGCGTTTCTCATTATGACACTCTCAGGATGACTTCATGCGCTGGGCCCGTACACGAAGCTCGTCAACCGTCCCTGCTGAGGGCACTGTGTACTCAACCCTGATCACACACAAATCGTCAACTTCATTGGTGCAAAAGAATGTTCCATTGTTGTAAAGTCAGTTCACATTCTCCAGTTGCACAGTAAGCCTAGGCTGTAATTCCAGAAGCTTTCCGTTGTCTCAGGCCCACTTCTATTTCCCAGGCACAGTGACTGTGCCCCTTGGCAAGCCCAGTACCGGCAATTGCGTAAGGGTAGCGGAGGAGGCCAAACATCCTCGTAAGAAGTATGAAGTAAATTCACGGTTGGGTAAGCAGCGCCAACACTATGCAATGATATTACATAGCAGTTACACCAGCTATTCCCTACTGTACCTTACTGGAGGCTACATGGGTCTCAGTAAGGAGCTTAAGGTTAACTGCTACGCTTGGCAATGATGGTAAAATAGTTTGCACACTGCAACACATACTCAGAGAAACAGTTTTAGGAAACGTACAGGAGATGAGATAGATAGAGGCTAGAACTCAACCATTTAATTCAAGGAGGAGGTTGTGTAACTTGAGCCCGGAACGTTCAGGCTTGCGGTCATCCAATACTGGACTGCAAGTGGCGGGACAGTTTGGGGGTGGCATTGCGATGACGCTGGTTTGTGACATCTCCATGGGCTCTCACTAGGCTAGGCTGTGACATGGGAAGTGGAAGCGGCCTGCTTTTGACGCCCATCCATGGGCCTCTCACACCCCGGTAACAAACGGCGCTCTATCATTTGAAATTTTGGCTGGTGTCAGCCAAGTTTCGTGTGGCACAGACTTAAAAAAGGGATGTGAGGAAATGGGGCGAACAGCTGTTTGGCGTGACAACGTGGCAAGGTACACCTCCACACCCAAAGCGCACAGCTGGAACCGTGTTCAGTTTTCTTGTTTTTTTTTTTAAGTGCCAGAGAAGATGTTTCGACCACAGTCAACCAGACGACCCTTGGTTGTTGCCCCACTTCCACCCATCTCAGGGTTTACACTCAATTGTTCTCCACTATGGTCGACCGGACCACTGACAGGTGGGGCTGAGGCTGTTCCTCTGTTTGTCCATATACGTCATCTGAGTGGCTACGGGCATTTAATTGGCAACCTGGTGTCCCGCTTTTGGGCACCCCATCGGACATTTCCTCAGAACCGTGGCGCCCAGTCTACTCTTGAACTTTGGAACGCTGTCACAGGTAGCTTGGGAGTTAAACTTCACCGCACCACTGACCCTTACCACCCCCAGACAGCAAATGGCCGTGCCTGTGAACGCTTTCACAGGTCAATTGAAAAGCATCCCTGCGTGCCAGCCTGGTAAGGACAGCTCCTCGCCTGGACAAGCTCCCATGGGGTCATGCTTGGGGCTATCATCACGCGGATCTGCACTCAACGGAAGACCCTCAACGGCCTCCTACGCAGCACGCTAGGTCCATGTGATCAGCCACTCCGGGTTCTCGGGGAGTTCGTCCCCAGCACAGTTCTGAACACGTGGTCCGCCAACACCTCCAGTCGCTCCAGCCTGTTGGACAATTGACCAGGTTGTTTGAGCTGCTGCCTACCTTCCTGCCATGCGTTTGACCCACCTCTCAATCATCCTCCCAGTGGTCTTCAGTCGGCCTGAGCATCTGTTTTCATTCGGGGACAGCCACCGCGGACCTCTCCGTCCGCCTTACGAAGGACCCTTTCGCGTCTTGGAAGCGAGTGGGACAAGCACTTTGTGGTAGGACAGGGGCGGGGGGGGCAAGCCGGAGTGGTATCTGTGGACCGCCTTAAACCAGCTCCACCTAGGACCTGGCACACGGGCCTGGTGAGGTGGCGCAACCCCCGAGACGGGTGACGGACCTACGACTTAGGACCCCTCTTCCGCGCGTCTTCCCTGCCACACTCGGCCATGCGCAAAGGGAGGGCCTACAGACAGACCAGGGACACAGTAGGGGGCAGTTCCGCCTTCGGTCTCATGGTTGGCGGATGCCGCACTGGGCCGTTTGATATTCATCCCCCACGCCGTTGACCCCCCCGCCAAACCTTTTTTCTTCATCTCTCTTCTATCTCTTCTCTCTCTCTCTCTCTCTCTCTCTCTTCTTTCTCTCACGGTTGTTCTGTTATGTGTGGTGCTGCTCCCAACATATGGGCATAATTCACCAACTCTGTGTTCCGTTTTAAAACTTGTTAGTGCTTGTTTTGGTCCGTCATCCTTCACGGCTTGTGATACATGGTTATTGTTCGTGAGTCCCTTTAAGAGTTTCTGATGACGTTCGTTTGTTGGCCGGCTTGTGTTCGTCATTGCGAGGCGCAATGTTTTTAGTCTGTGTGTTAGTAAATAAAATAGCAGAAAAAGAGAGACCTAGAGAGAGAAGAGAGCAGAGAACGAGAAGGGAGAAGAGAGAGAGAGGGAAGGAGAGAGAGACGAGGAACAGAGACGAGAACGAGGAGAGGAGATGAGAAAAGATGAGAGAGAGCCGGAGACCAGTGTGTGAAGAAGTTTTCAAATTTCTGCACAGTGTGAATATTGTTTTTTTGTTAAAAAAGAAGTGACCAGCACTTTAAGCCCAGTGTGTGTGTTAGATTTAGGTTTTATTTCTGTAGCATGTACAATTGATATAACCCAGTACGTTATGTATACAAAGCAGGAATTGTTTGCAGTGTGTGGGGGAGAAGTTTGCTAGTACTGCAACAGTGTTGACTTAAAATGGACTAAAAAAATGACTACAAATGACTAAAAATTGACTTAAAGACCCTAAAATTGAATTTTCGTCATTTAGACAAAAAGGAGCCATAAGACTAAATTGGGAATAACTTGTGCAATGACTAAAATATGACTAAGACGCTAAAATTGATTTTCGTTCATTGTGTGACTAAGAACTACGACTATAATAAAAAAAAGCTGGACAAAAAAAACATTCAACACCAACACTGCTTTGGTGTTGGGGAAAAAAAAACCAACTATCTTGTCAGCAGTAAAACAGGGTGAGTTCAAGGCCCACTCTTCTTGCTGGGAAAAATATTGAAAAACCTATGGATCTAATAAGTTGAATTACAAACAATCATGGGATCAGACAAAATTTTACCAGTTGAAAAAAATACTCGGACATGAAACTTTAGATTAAGTGGCACGCACGCACCACACACACACACACACCAACACACACACCAACACGACACGACACCACCACACATGTGGATTCACACCACAACCACACATCACACACACACCCCCATCACACACACACACTACACACACCACACAACACACACCACACACACTTGCTGCAAGCTTCAACCATGACCAGTACCAATCTGTCATGGATGGGATAGGCCTCACCATCAAAGCCTGACTTATATTTCTCTTAGCTGAGGCTATTATCCAAAGCGACGTATTACAAGGTATTGGTAACAACCCTGGGAGCACCACCAGACTGTGGGATCAGGGGTACTCAATTAGAAAAAACTTGAACGATGGTCCAATTGACACAATTTCTAAATTGTTTCAGGGTTTGAAAAAAACAGATTGCAGTGGTATTTGCAAACTCCAAATTGAGCAAAATAGGTCCCGTACCATATTGACCCCGGAATATTAGATGGCCCCTGGAATTAATGTGCACACCCCCTTATTTTGTATATAGTATAATCCCTATTGATCATTGCCTGACCTGGTAGCATGTTGGGAATAAGCTCCCTGCACACATGACTCCATACATTTTGTTTGTTTGACAACATTTTGTGTGTTTTATTACAAAGGTATGAGATAACACTCTACTCCTACACAAAACACATCATTAACAAACAACTAGGGAGCAGCTCATAAACTCAGTGGTACGTAAACTCAGATGAAAGAAGATTTAGAAAGAAAAAGATTGCTCTACTCGACAAAAAATATGGGTATCAAGAAAGAATCTCCTTCTGCAAATGTGCCGATTCCTCAGGACCGAAATAAGAGCACTATTGTTACAACTAAATACTATACATCGTATGTACATCTCGTCATATCACACGTGCGTCTGTAAAAAGGCTTGTTCTTACTCGTTCCAACATGTGGAAAAGAATAAACAGTTCCTTCTGGTTCATGCCAAACTCAATAGGCTGGCCCCACTTGCCACTGCAGCAGAGCTTGCTGAGGGAGAAGGGGTTCAGTGTGAATCCCAACCAATGGAGTCGAGGTTCCAGTTCATCATATCTGATAACAAAACACAGGTGGGCGCAGTGAAGCGGAAGCGTTGAAGGAGAGAGGCAAAGAAGATGAAGAGTTCCATTTTGGCCAGACTCTCTCCCAGACACACCCTGCGACCTGAGTGAGGACAAACATTAAAAAAAAATGATAAAGTATGTATGGCATAGCGGCCATCTTGCATAGCGGGCCTTTCCCGGTGGGTCCCCGGCTTTTCCCGGCGGTCCCCGCTCCTATTTATTTTTATTTAATTTGTTTACATTTCTGAGAAAAAGACCCCCGAGGGTGCCGGGCCCACCGTTGAGTCAGTTCTGCGCCGCTAGTTATGATGAGGAGCCCCATTAAGCCAAAAGTGCCCGGGCCCTATTTCTCCCCCAGATCATCCCTGATAAGAGGCATGCATTCAGCAATATACCGAGTCAAAGCCTCATACTACTCACTCTCCATAGGAGTCTCAGTGTGACATACATTAGGAGCAACAGACTAGGAATGTGGGTCTGTACCTGCTGAGAAGGGCATGAAGGCGTCTCTCTTGACGAAGCGTCCCTGGTCATCCAGAAAGTGTTCTGGGTGGAACGTGTAGGGATTGGACCATTCAGACTCATCCCTCAACACTGACGTGAGAAGAGGGAATACAGTTGTGCCCTACAATTGAAATGTCAAGAGACAAACACAAATTGTTCTTGTGATGCATCAAAATAATCTACAGCGTATAATATGCACCTTTTTATTGAGATCTTTAATATTTACCTCCGCCAAGGAGGATTTGTTTTCGGTCGCATTGGTTTGTCTGTCTGTCTGTCTCTCTGTCTGTCTGTCTGTTTGTCTGTCTGTCTGTCTGTCTGTCTCTCTGTCTGTCTGTCTGTCTGTCTGTCTGTCTGTCTGTCTGTCTGTCTGTCTGTCTGTCTGTCTGTCTCTCTGTTTGTCTGATTGTCAGGCCCTTGTGACCGCAAATTGAATTGTGGGACAGGGCGAATTTTGACATTCCAGTTTCTATCTCCACAAAAATAAGGCAGAAAGACTTAAAATAAAATAACGTTCTCAAATGTTCTACAAAACAGCTTCCTTGGCGGAGGTCTGCACTCTAGTGCATTTTTATTTTCTAGTTTGTTACTGTTGTTTTTATAACTAAATATTGGACATCGAGGGGAGCAGTATGTGAGGACACACACCAGGGATGGAAATAAGCACCCGTCCACCTGCCAATGACGGGTGAATTTGGCATTTGTCGGGTGAAATATGCCAACCCACCAGTCACCTTGACTGGTGACTTTTTTCTACAGGCGCCCAGGTTGATGCTGAATTATGCGCAGCATCCAACATCAAAGGTTTAAGCAAATTGTTCATGAAAAGAGTTATTGGCATCACAATAATTGAATTCATGACCTCTGAAACAAAAATATTGATCAGAAAATGATCTTACTTGGCATTACAATGTTTGGAACAGTTGAATATGAACTGGTAAAAATGGTGACTGGTAAAAATTGGCAGTGACTGGTGGGGAAAATGTTTAAGTTCCACCCTTGACACGCACCTTTTTGATGAAGTATCCTTGGAAGTCAACATCGCAGCTGGTTATGTGTGGAATGCTCATGGGCACGATGTTGCCTATCCTCTGGGTCTCGTGGATGACTGCGTCAGTGTAGGGAAGGCTCTTCCTGTCCTCCACCACTGGCTGTCTGCCACCGATCACCCTGTCAATCTCCTCATGGACTCGATCTGCAAACATTTCAGCATTGACGCATAGTAAAGTTGATCGCCCTCCTCAGTCTGTGTGTGATGTCATCAGTGTCAACCAATTTCGACGCCTCTTGTGAACAGGGCCGCTCCTAAGGCTTTGGACCAGGCCTAAGATTTCTGGTAAGGAGCCACCACCCCTCATAATTAAATAATAATAATAATAATAATAATAATAATAATAATAATAATACTTTTTTAGTCAATCTTAATTTAGGAAGCCCCAATTTTGGAGACAAAGTGGTTGAGGCTCTAAGTGCTCTGCTTACTCTGCTGATGCCTAGTGGCGACCCTTTTTGTGAAACTGGTCAGTG
Source organism: Engraulis encrasicolus (assembly GCF_034702125.1). Lineage (NCBI taxonomy): Eukaryota > Metazoa > Chordata > Actinopteri > Clupeiformes > Engraulidae > Engraulis > Engraulis encrasicolus. The sequence goes on along the minus strand of NW_026945835.1, from coordinate 1,729 downwards.
GTCACTGGTTAGTTGTCTCTCTTCTTACCCTGTATGTGTAGGTAGACTACTTGGTTAGTTGTCTCTCTTCTTACCCTGTATGTGTAGGTATTTTGGGCCATGAGGCAGGAATCAGGGCCCCAGCCGCAGCGTATCGGTCCCAGTGAGCTATCCAGTTGCCTGCTGCAAAAGAGGTTGGCTACAGAGAAGGACCCATGTTGATCCTGATTGAACGAAGGTGTCCTTTCTGTCCCCGATTCTTGCTTCAAACCACAAGTCCAATACGATGTTAGTAATGCAAACAGCGAATCATCTAACCACTGTGTGCATGTTGGGTTCTCTGATTCTGATTGGCTGAGTAGCTGTGGTAAATCAGGCCGGTAAAACCTACACTTCTTCCAACTGTTAGACATGGGGGCCATCTACTGTTTGGTAATGGAATATGTTGCAGTTGGGGGTAGGGTGTTTGAAAGAAGAGCACATCTTTGCACCATCTGTGGTTGGGGTATCAGGTGATTTGCAAAGACGTTTCATTCCTGCGGGTTTTTATGCCTTCTTGCTGAGTTTTCGGTAGCAAAGGTGTGGTTCTGGGAAGCGCGACGAACGCACGATACGGACACAGTAGAGGTTTCGCCGGTCAATCACTTTCCTCAACTTGTAGAAGCGAACGCCGCGGGGCAAATTTACTATTGTATGTTTTTAAAAGGCGTTTTTAAAGAAAAATCCTGGTCAGGTGTGTCAGCGATATATTGTAACAGTGTTAGATAAGCAATCAGCCACCTTAGCCACTTTTCACTCTGCTTCACGTTTCGTGCCACCACTCCACCTTTGTACCCGTGGTAAATCAAGCAACACAACTCACTGCCTCCTCATGGCTCATTGCTTAACAATTATCACACTTCACACGTCCTCCTTGCCAGTCACCGTCAATTCCCGTCACCCGTCAAAATACGTAGTAGTATTATAGTTTTTTGGGAGGATATTTTTAAACATCTGTATTTATGGAATATAAGCCTATTTGTTTTTTTTTCATAGTTAAAAATTTCCCAAAGGGAAATTTGTTTTCGGTTTGTCGTTTTCCCAAAGGGCTGTCCATTTTTTTAAAAAGGCTAAGTGAACCCGGGTAGTGGTAAATCATCCAGCAGAAGATCTGGATCCTCACAAATGAACCCGTGGTAAATCAAATATAGAAGACCTGGAGTCCTCATAAAGGGCACCTGTGGTAAATCCCCTCTAAAGAAGAGCCGGGGTCCTCACTAAATACACCTGTGGGCTTTCTATACAGGGTTCTTTAATTTTGTTTATAACCTGACAGTGCGAATAGCTTTTCACAAATTTAACCTTTATGTTGGAAAAACCCCTGCGGTCAAAAAAAATAGCTACTGGTTGGCTGCCAGTGTCTTGCCCTCCTCTTAAAAACGTGTTATAAACACTGGAACCCCCTGAATAGCGGGTTTTCCCTTCCCTAAGCAAAAACAACCCGGGTATCCTTAAACATATCCTCTTTGGGAAAATACCCCATTTAAAAACATTTTCAACATTCAATCAAACTTTAACACACCTCACTTTCTGTTTCCCCATAAGGAAGAGTCCCCAAATCCCCTCTGCCCCGGGGTTAATGTGTCCTGAAGCCCCTGATCAGCTTTCCCCATCTCCGCATGTGCTCCCGGATTCTCTTTGGGTTTCTCCCGTTGTTTAGCCGGGGGCCAAAGGGAAGGGAACATGTTGTAAGCTGTAAACATAGTAAACC
>NW_026945834.1:22500-30352 GCF_034702125.1 Engraulis encrasicolus | reverse complement strand
TCCCCCCCTTTTCCCCCTCTCTCTCTCTCGTCTCTCCTCCTCTCTCTCTCTCATCTCCTCTCACATCTCTCTCCCTGCCTTACCCCTACCCACGTCCCCCTCCCCCTCTCTTCATCTCTCTGTGTAACCCCCTCTTCTCCTTCCCAACCCCTCTCCTCTCTCCTCTCCTCTCCTCCCCTCCCCTCTCCTCTCCTCTCTTCTCCTCTCCTCTCCTCTCCTCTCCTCTCCTCTTCTTCTCCTCTCCTCTCCTCTTCCCCCTCCCTCTCCTCTCCTCTCCTCTCTTCTCCTTCCCCTCTCCTCTTCTCCTCCCCCTCCGTCCTCCCCTCTCCTCTCCTCTCCTCCCCTCTCCCCTCTCCTCTCCTCTCCTCTCCTATCCTCTCCTCTCCTCCCCTCTCCTCTCCTCCCCCACTCTTCTCCCCTTTGAAGAATGTCTGTCTGGCCTCCTTAATGCTTAATGGGGATCAAGGCTGGATGGTGGCCCAAGAGGCTCAGACTGAGCTGTGTGAAAAAAAATACTCTGAGCTCTTCGACTGTGTGTCTCTACAGCCACTGCATGCTAGTTGAGAGCATCACTTGGTCTGGCAGGCTACCCCCCTCTATTATTCTCTTTTCTCGCTATGTGTCTTTTTTTCTCTGTCTTACATCCTCTGTCTACTTATTCTCTACCCACTCTGTCCTTCTCTCTCTCTCTCTCTCTCTCTCTCTCTCTCTCTCTCTCTCTCTCTCTCTCTCTCTCTCTCTCTCTCTCTCTCTCTCTCTCTCTCGCTTGCTCTCTCTAAGTATTTTCTTGGTGTGTGTGTGTGTGTGTGAGAGAGAGAGAGAGAGAGAGAGAGAGAGAGAGAGAGAGAGAGAGAGAGAGAGAGAGAGAGTGTGCGAGAGAAACAGGTTGCTGTTGTGTAATGTGTTTAGGTCATTAGAGCAGGAGGCCATATGGTTGTGTGTGTGTGTCTGTGTGTGCGTCCGTGCGTGCGTGAATGCGTGTGTGCGTGCGTGCTTGTGTGTGCAAGCCTTTAGCCTTGATGCATGCCTTAAGGGTCTAGGTTTAAATGCAGCTGCACGGCCAACAGTTTGTGATATGGATGTTGGTGGAGTTCACATGGCCTTTCCTCTTTCTTTTTATGATTTATTACCTGCGCCAAGGAGGTAATGTTTTCGGTCGCGTTGGTTTGTCTGTTTGTTTGTTTCATTGTTTGTTTGTTTGTCTGTCAGCAGCATAACTCAAAAACTAATCAACAGAGTTGGACGAAACTTTGTGGGTTTGTTGATAATGACCCAAGGAACAAGTCATTAAATTCTGGTAGTGATCCGGATCACGAACCGGAACCAGGACTTTTTAAAAGATTCTTTCAGCAGGATAGCTAAAAAAAATAATCAACTGATTTGGACGAAACTTTGTGGAGCTGTTAGTAATGACCCATGGCACAAGTGATTAAATTCTGGTGGTGATCCGGATCACGAACCGGAACTAGGACTTTTCAAAGATTCTTCACCATCTACACGCCCCCTAGTGACCAGAAATTGAATTGCGGGAACAGCACAAAAACAAGGCAAAAAGACTTAGGTTGTAACATGGTCAAATGTATCAAGCAACTTCCTTGGTGGAGGTCTGCGCTCTCTGAGTGCTTCTAGTTTATTTATAGATTCTTTATTTCTCTATTTCTTTTTTCTATCATTCAACATTTATCATCATCTGTCATCTTTTTTTTCCTGGAATCAAATTCCTTGTACATGTGTGCGTAGATTAATTACCATTTCTTCATTCTTGTGCTTGTTTGTTGGTTTGTTTGTTTGATTGTGTATACTGTATATACATTGTATTCAGTTTATTCATGTATTTATTTATTCATTTTATTTGCGTCATTATTTCACCATATATGTATTTTTATTCATTTACTATCTAAGCTCAACCCTTCCTGCTTACGTATTTGCAAGGCGCATTCTTATACATTTTGCCACGTGGTACTGAAAATATTTTTCTCTCTTGCCATCTGTCCACCCTCCGCCACGACAGAGATCTGCGCCATCCCCCCTCCCTTCTTCACACACACACACACACACACACACACACACACACACACACACACACACACACACACACACACACACACACACACACACACACACACACACACACACACACACTGCCCCCCTCGGCTCATCTGAAGGGTTTAGCGAGGGCTTTTCTGTGGGTTCAGCTTTGATCCCTACAGTAGGGGTGTGATGCCTCTCAGCCACACCCTGCATGTGTGTGTGCACAAAGTACGTGTGTGTGTGTGTGTACGTGTGTGTGTGTGTGTGTGTGTGTGTGTGTGTGTGTGTGTGTGTGTGTGTGTGCGTGCGTGCATGCGTGCGTGCGTGCGTGCGTGCGTGCGTGCGTGCGTGTGTGTGTGTGAGTGAGGGTGGGTGGGAGCATGCATGCCTGCGTTTGTGCCTGCATGTGTGCCTGTGTGTGTGTGTGTGATGTAGATTGAATATTCTCCTATCCACTATTTATTTATGCATTTTCTTGTATGTCTGTGGTATATACTATATATGTGTTTGTGTTGCTTTGAGTGTGCACACACACATACACACCCACTTCTATTATAGTCTAGTAGAACCTTGAGAAAGGTGTAAAGTAAGGTCTGGATGCAATTTTTTTGCATATATTGATAGTTTAGGGGCTGCAGATGCAGAATCTGACGGGTGCCGCTCGGGCACCCTTGAGCATTTTTTTTAAATGACATAATAAGCCACGCCCACACCTTCACTATGGGAAATAAGTCAAAAAATACATAAATCATTAAAATATGTCATGTTTGGTATCAAATTAAACCTCTTGATGAGCAGAAATCAGATGTGGTAACATCTAAAGGATTCCCTATAGTCCTCTTTTGTCACCAATGAAAAAAAGGCCATTTTGGTGTACTCGGGTCACTGCTGTAGGTCTCCATAGAGAAGTCTCCAGTCTCTAACATATTAGAACAAGGAACAAGGAACAAGGAACAAAGAACTCAATCATCTGAACAAAAGTAAAAAATAACAAGGCAACTGATTAGAGACAACAATATGTACACATGGCCCTAACATTTTAATATGTAACAATTATACAATATGTGACATATAATTCATTGTTCATCAGTGTCCTCATCAGAATGTTCATCTTCATCTGTTTCCACTGAGGGTGTGCTTTCATATTTTGATTTATTATTTGCACACTCCTCACTACCTTTGCAATTGCAGTATGTAGTGCAGGGAAGCCCCCCTGATAAACAACTACAAGAATTCCTGGAACATTTAGGCTCTGACTTGCACCTACACGCAATAAGCTGTAGGACTGATTTTGGGGCGATTTCTGAATTGCCATACACAGGCACGGGGATGTTATCCAAGATTTGCCATCCAAACAGGGATATATTGAACAGGTAAGCAGGAGGGGCTGTTTTGTCAGCAGCTCTCCAAAGGAGAACTTGGAGACGTGCACGTTTGATGTGCTCAGCTGCACTCTGTGTTGTTGGTGGAAGACTTTTTATCTTTGGAGGATCTCTCTTTTTGCTGAACAGCATGCACCTCAAATCACTTACATTTCCAACTATCTTTCCAGAGTAGAGATAAGATAGGAAATCCATGTCTGCCTTCATCCATTCCTGTTCTTCAGTTTCTGAGTCTCTGAATGACTAAAAATTTAGCTCACACTTGAGCATTGCATTGATCGCTGATGTTTTTCCTTTGCTAAATGGGAATGACACAGTATCACAGCCCGACAATGCATGAACAGCCAGCAGGTCATAACATTTGTCCCCTAACCTTGACATTGACACGGTGGCATTGATGTCAATCACTTTGTTGTTATATTTCCGCATAGAAATTTGTGTTTGAGGTTTGTAATGCCAAATGAAAAACAAAAGGAGCACAAAGATATCTGTGTCATCAGCCAAAATCTGAATGTGTTCCTTTTCTGTCAACAACTCCAAAAGGTAACTGATAATTTTGACATCAGCCTCTTCGTGGTGGTAGGCAGTGTTGTCTCCAATTAACTTCAAATTTGCATCAATGCTGCACAGGTACTCTATGAGAGCTGCTTTGTTTTTTTCATTTTTCATGATGACATCTCTGTCTGGCAGGACTGTATTGGGGTTGATCCGATATTGTGTAGGTTTTGCACCCTTTGTTCGTCACTGGCGTTCATGGGACTTAACAGAGTGTTCCATATACTGGTGAAATATGATGTATGTGTCATGTTGACTCTGAAATGGATGAAGGAAGATACTGGCAAATGACTTAACTGTTGTGTTTTTTGGCCATGAAGTGTGGTAAATGGCCTCATTACCATCTACAATTTCAACCTGCACTGGTCCCAGTGGTGATGTAGCAAACACTGCTAGCTTTTGCACTAGTGTGGCCTTGCTCCCTTTTCTCATGTCCCCATATTCATCAAACAAAGCCGATGGAACTGGAGAGAGTTCATGTTTAAATACCTCAGATAACTGAATATCTCGGCTTTGTGATATGACAAGCAAACGAGCATATAGTTTTTCAGTGTCAAACACACTGACATCCCAAACTTTCACTCTTTTTTTAAGTGTTTCCATTGTGACCACTGACTTCTTGATTGGTGAATGAAACCCATCAGGTAAGGCACCACTAAATTTGGACGCCATTGCTTGTCCAATAGCCAGGGCATTGTCAACATTGACTTCGTCAGCAGCTGATCTTCCATTAATGATGTTACATAGCCCCTCATCAGCAGTGACTATCAATGGGTTGGTATGTTGTTTTAATTCATTGCCGATCTTATTCCTGTCTTCTGAGTCTAGCCGTCTTCTACTTTTTGATTCCTCTTTGTGGCTAGTTTTGGTATAAGAATCTGCCACTGACTCCTCATACACAGTGTCCATAAGAATTGAAAGAGTGTTGCACAGATGATGAGACAATATCCACTCAGACACTTGTTCAGAAGACAGAGACTTCCCAACTAAGCCCCCTTTAGTTTTGCCATATCGAATATATGTTTGCTCACCAAACTGATCAAGGAAGACAGAGTTCCAAATTCCACTCTGATGGCGGCAGACATGCTCACCATTGAGAAAGGCAGACATCACTGCTTCTGGAAGAGATGATGACATTTCCAGAACATGCCAAGATATGTATCTAGCATAATTCCAGTGGTTGGCAGCAAAGAAGTATGGCATCATTCTGTTCAGTGCATACATGTGAAGCAACCAATTGGCCTCCCTTTCTGCATGAAGATAAAGGTGAATGATCATAACTGGATTGATTAAGCAGTCAAAACCACTCCCCAAGACGGCCTATCCTTGACTGTCGAATGCCCTCCAGCTCCTCAACAATGGCAGCTACTGTAGAAGTACCAGAGATGATGAGAGGTTCCAGAAGTGCACATACCACCATGCGCAACCCTCTAACCGCTTTTGGCCAAGCTTTACCATCAAGCATATGAGTGACGGCCTTAAATGACACACTAAGTAGCTCCTCTAAACCACTGCCATTCATTAATGTCCCGATACAGCTAATGAATGACATTAGTGTGTGCATTCCTCCAGGCCTGACAACTAAATGAGTCAGTTGGGGTCTGACCACTTTATCTGCATGATTATTTTATACAACTGCATATCAGCACACAGATGAATGAAAGGCACATTCTGTTGTTTCATGACTTCTTCAATGAAAATAATTGTGCTGAGAACTATGTCAGGATGTGCTGGAGGGGAGTCAATGAGTGGTCCAAAACAAACCTTGTGGCGGCACCTGGTTTGTCTCCCCTTTGTCTGGCAGCATGGGCCATTGAACCAGACCATTCGGGGACAGCATTGTCTGAATCGGCAGACTGGGCAACTGTCACCATCCACTGAATGTCCTGCTCTAAAGCAGAACTGACAGCGCTGGTTGTTCTAGCAGGGGGTTCAATAGGCAAGCTAACATTGCAGGACAATTTTGGAGGCACAGGCTTCTTGGGACCACTGAAGAAAGCTTTTCTTACAGAGGTCATTTCACTGACATTGAGATTGGTCATTTCTTGTTTGGACAAGCGTGGAATGACGATATCAGTGGGAGGTGTGCCTGGTGATTGAGTCATGTCTTGAGTAAATTCAATTGCCATTGAGTGTGTTTTTTTGCAGCCATTGGGTGTGTAGACCTGTAGGTCAACGTTATCACACCAAGAGCTGATCAACCTTCCATCCCTAAGAAGGCCTCTGAAGGTGTTGCCATGGTCACCTGTCATTTTTGCAACTGATTTCCTGTATCTCTGTACTTCATCATAGCTAGCAACATACCCATGAGAATGTAGTATGTCAATTATTTCTCTAGATCCAAACTGGTGGTGAAACTTGACAGCAAGGCCGAGTGTTGTTTGATTGAAAGTACCAGTGATCAGTGCTTGGATGGATTGAGTCAAGCAGAGAGATTTCTTGGTGACAATACCTTTTGATACCAGATTTGAAATCAGTTGCAACAGGCCTGGATTGGTTGCCTCTTTAACACATTCAAAATTGAAGTCTGCTAAGTCATATGTCGAGGGCATTGGTTTTGACTTTGATTTCACATCTGATCGAATTTTTTTTGCCAGCACTGAAATGTCGACATCATCATTCGCTTTCACCAGTTGTAACTGAGCAGGAAGACACTTCCTGAAGCAAATTATACTAGCACACCCCCTCACCCTTAAAACAACAAGACTCTCTCCAAAATGAGCTTCCAGTTTTTGAATCAGAAGAGCCCTGGCACTTCGATTTATGTCCACATCAGTGCCATCATCAATTTGCTCAATGTGATTATCTTCAGAAAGGGATCTGAGGAATGTCCAGTATGCATTGTATAACTCCACAGAGTTCCACATCTTTGAAGGGTCTTGTGTCAATGTAGCAGTAATGTGCTTGAATGCAAGCTCATGAGGATGTGGTACTTGATTGTCAGGTACACTGGCCGCAGCTGCAATACTACGTGTTGCGGTGAATTTTTTGTGACAGTCTAAATGATATTGTGCATCAGCAGCATGCAAATCTGTGATGGCTCCATGGATTCGAAGACGAACCCTAGCTGCTACTTCATCTCCTCGTTTATCACATATATCAAGAAGGATTTTCTTTTGTTCCACAGTCCTACAAGTTATAACTTGTCTCCACCGTCCAGGATTTTTTGAATCCTTTGGTTTGCAGTAATCTCCACAAAACAAGCAGTGCAACTTAAATGTAAATTCTCCCTGATCAGATCTCAACTTCAATGGAGGAGTATCATTTGATGTTTGGTGAGAGCCTGCGCGCTTAAGGTATCGTCTAATATGTTCAGAAGAGGTGTATGAGGAAACGCATGTCTTATGGAAGGTGATTTTTAGGTCTGGGTTACAAGCTAATTCTTGCTGTAATTCCAAATGGAAGATGTCATTCCTTGCTAGGCTAGCTGAAATTATTTTTTCAATTCGGTCCTTGCCGCCTGTGATTAATTCTGTGTTTTTACCACATTTGAAAAAACAATTCAATAAATCCATGTTTTAAATGGTGTGCTCATTTCATTAGAGTTAAGCATTGAAGATTAAAAGATTAAAGGTAATGCAATATAGTCACATTTTTGTTATCATTGTCATTATAAAATAGGTGAAAAAACCTCATAAATATTATGCAATGCAAGGAAATATATAAGAAGAAATTAATTGAAATTTGTAGAGCTATGTTACCACAATTTAAGGGGAAAATGGTAATATTTACTGCATATACAGCTAATATGTAGGTTTAGACACAATAATATGAGGGAGCACTGAATGTAACTTCACAATGAACCACTTAATGCATTATGTACAGATTAGTACAAAGGCACAAGGAAATGCAAAATTGTATCAGGCATACACCCTCCTAATGTA
>NW_026945834.1:0-10000 GCF_034702125.1 Engraulis encrasicolus | reverse complement strand
CTTAAACCATGTATTTACTGTTCACTGACAATCTCCCTCCCCTCGTCCCTTTGTAGATCCGTAGCATTAGATACATGGCTAAGCACCATTGAGAGTAAATATATACTGTCAATGCTAAGCACTCATACTGACTCGTACCCTTCTGACCACACGACCAAGCAAGCCTAGGCATGGATCATGACTCCATGGGCCCCTGGGACAGACAACAAGAAATCCGTCCAGTCCCAACCACGCGGCACAGCAAGCCCATGCACACACACACACACTCATGCACACACACACTCACACACTCATGCACACACACACTCATACACTCACACACTCATGCACACACACACTCACACACTCGGTGCCTGCCACTCTTGGCCAGGACTCCCTGGAAGAAGAGACATTGTGGCTCAATGGGACCTTTCCCTGGTTGGGTTAAATTATGGCCCTGCCATGGCCAACCGGTAGGGCACTCTGCCATGCGGCTGACCCGTTTTCGATTCCCGGCCCGCGTCCTTTGCCGACCCCTCCCTCTCTCTCTCCCCATTCGCTTCCTGTCCATCTCTCACACTGTCCTATCAAATAAAGTCGAAAAAGACACACATCTTTTAAAAAAAGAAAGAAGGGTTAATTAACCCTGTGAAACCTGAACCATGAAAGCAATGAGAGAAAATTATATTTTTTTGGAATTTGCTTCAATATTGGTCCCTTATAAGAAATGTAAAAAAAAAATTCAAAATTTTGTTAAGGTCACTGAGATATTTGATGCATCATATATGATGCATCAGGCTTTAAAGGGAATGAAAATTCCAATTTCATGACCATTGAAAAATGACTTTTAATGCATTTGCATCTTTTTTTTTAATTTAAAAAAGTTGTCAGACAATTTAATTTGAGGATTATCTTTAAATATTTAGTGAGATCCTGCCATTTTTTTTAAGCCTATCCTTGTTTTAGCAGGACCATATTTTACATTTCCCACAGCCTGGTTGGGTAATTTTTTAAAATCTATGTAAAAACATAGCTGATCGAATGCTTAACAACCTATTTACGAGTGTAATATAGATCATTATTCATTTTTGATGTGTAATTTGAATATATGGGTCCATTACTACAATTGGACCATTTCTCCATTCACTTCAATGCATTTTTTACGAGATCATAATTTCAACATTTTGCATTACATTTTCAAAATCGCAAGTAAAACGTGTTTCTTAAGGCAATATCTTTGTCTCGAAGTAAAACAACTTGTGTGTTTTGTTAAACGATCGTCGTGGTATGCTTTGTAAGTTTCCCTATGGAGCAAATGCATTGATGGCTGACTTCCTGCCACCGCCGGATGGTGCTTATATGTCTCATCAGTTTTAGCACGATCTCTCTGCAACACGGTGTACAAATATAAACTCTTCCTTGATTAATTGCACAAAGCAAGTGTTCAAATTAAAGGATGTAGAGTTATATTTCGGAAATTTGTACACAAACCTTTTGCAATTTGTCGATATCTCAGCGTCGGTCAGGGAAACCGTTTCTACTCCAATTTTGCATTTTTCGCCGAGCTGTGATCAACTTGTTGTTGACCGCTGCTCTCTTGTGGCGGTTTCCGCGTACTGCAGGACGTTTGGAAATGACACGCAGGATGTTTTTGAGATGGATTTTTTTTTGTGTCAGCGTGGAGAGGGCTTTGAATTTGATGCATCATAGATGATGCATCCGGCGCGATAGGGTTAAAATAAACTTACGTTCTCTCTTCTCCATCCATCCACAGGTCGGTGGCGTCAGACATGGGCGAGCACTCGTACCCGGCGAGTCCCAACCACGCGGCGCAGCAACAAGCACACAAGCACACACTCACACAGACACACACACACACACTCACACACTCACGTTCTCTCTTCTCCATCCATCCACAGGTCGGTGGCATCAGACATTCGCAAGCTCTCGTACCCGGCGAGTCCCAACCACGCGGCGCAGCAACAAGCACACAAGCACACACTCACACACTCACACTCACTCACACACTCACGTTCTCTCTTCTCCATCCATCCACAGGTCGGTGGCGTCAGACATGGGCGAGCACTCGTACCCGGCGAGTCCCAACCACGCGGCGCAGCAACAAGCACACAAGCACACACTCACACACTCACACTCACACTCACACTCACACTCACACTCACTCACACTCTCACACACTCACACACTCACACACTCACACACTCACATTCTCTCTTCTCCATCCACAGGTCTGTGGCGTCAGACATGGGCGAGCATTCGTACCCGGCCAGTCCCAACCACGCGGCGCAGCAACAAGCACACACTCATAAACTCACACACTCACTCTCACATACACTCACACTCACACACACTCACACTCTCACACTCACACACTCATACATTCACACACTCACGTTCTCCCTTCTCCATCCACAGGTCGGTGGCATCAGACATGGGCGAACATTCGTACCCGGCGAGTCCCAACCACGCGGCGCAGCAGCAGGCCGGCCAGCAGCAGCCGCCGCCCCCCACCTCGGCCTACTCCGCCCTGGAGGGCAAGGAGCTGCTCATGGCCCCCAACCAGACCCAGTCCCTGGACCGCCCCTACCGCGCCCCAGCCTCCGCCGCCGCCGCCGCTGCCGCCGCCCCGGGCCCCGGACACAAGACCCTGGGCAGGGTGCAGCCTCCGCACGGGCCCCCTCCCCCCGGGGGGATGGTGGATCCTACTCTCAACGGGCCGCGCCAGCCAGTGGGGAAGGAGTACGGGTGAGTGTGTTGTTGGAAAGAGCTATCAAGCTATCAAGAGCTTACAATAGGGTTGTAACGATACATGATTCGGTTACACCAGGGGTGTCAAACTCAAATTGACTTAGGGCCAAAATTAAAATCTGGAACGAAGTTGCCGGCCGAACTCCGTAATAAATTTAAAAAATGGACAAAATTGTGCATGCATACACTTCATACTCATAGTTAAATTTCACATACACTCTTTCCCATCATATTTGTTAGTTCAAATGTGTCTACACATCCTGTGACACAGCAAATTTCATGTTCAAGTCATATTATGCTATACATTGATGGTGTATGTGGGCCAACTATAATAGACATTTGAAATGATCTCACGGGCTGAATAAAATGGCTCTGCGGGCCAAATTTGGCCCCCGGGCCTGAGTTTGACATCCCTGGGTTACACAATTTGGTTCCTATCACGATTTTTGACCTACAGTTTGATAGGAAGGAGTACGGGTGAGTGTGTTGTTTTGGAGGGGGGGCTGTGCAGCCGGATGTGTGCGTGTATGTGCAAGTACAAAGTAGAAGTTGTGTTACGGATGTAATTATAATACCACTAGTACGATATTGCAGTTGCCTTGCAGCTATGTAACATCATACTACTAGTGTTGTTATTACATCTGTAACAGTAAAACAATCTACTTTATACAACTCTGTTGTTTTGGTTGTTAGCTGTATGTGCTTTGATACACAGTAAGAAGCATGCAATGTTAACTGGTTCTCTGGGACCAAATACAAGACTAGACTCTATGGCGTGTGCGTGCGTGTGTGCGTGCGTGTGCGTGTGTACTAATGTACTTTAAAAGAAAAACCTAATCCTACTTGGTATCTGCACTTATTGTTCTGTATATTTTCTGTGCACTTTGTATCTGCTAGTGTTGTTGGCTATAATTATGTCCTCGATTGTAAGTGGCTTTGGTTGAAAAACGTCTTCCAAATGCAATGTAATGTAATACAGCAGGTGTCACCAACATGGTTCATTTAAATTTCATTTAAATTTGAGATTATTCATTCTTTATAACCTATGAAACAACATTACCATTTATTATTATATGGTTGTGACGTCATCTGTCGAATGCTCCATTCATTTCAACGGGGCTCCCCAACGTTCGGACGTCTGTTATTTTTCGATAACGGACGGGTTGGTCTATAACAGACCGCTGTCAATGGCAACAAGACTTTTCACTGCTAAAGCGACTTTTCAACAAGACTCTAATCAGCTGCTGTGATAGACAGCACCCGTTGTTCTGGCTACCGCTGTCAATGGCAACAAGACGTTCACTGCTAAAGCCACTGGCTTGTATACAAGTCAGTGGCTAAAGCGAATGTTTCATATCACTCCGCAGGGGGTCCGGTCTTTTGTCACTCTAATCAGCTGCTGTGATAGACAACACCTGTTGTCCTGGCTAGCCTACCTAGCTGTTGCCTAGCGGTGTTCCACAACGGCACTGTTTTGTTTTGCGCAGCAACAATCTTAACATTAAATAGGTCTAAAGAAATGTCCCCGCATGTGTGAATCATTTAAGTATATCCATATAATAAGCGGGTTAACTTTCGGCGAGTCGGTCGCTTTGTGGAATAGCAGCACTCCGCTCCGCGTCGGGGTCTAAAGATTCTCTCTGTCGTGCTGCTATTCCACGGTAGCGACCTTCTCGCCGAACGTTAACCCTTACATAATAGTGTGATTTGAGAATAACAAGACATCAGTAGAGGACTTTAAACAAAAGTAACCCCCGGGTAGCCCTCAGTAGCAATCGGGTAGCCCTTGGTAGCCCTCAGACCCAGAAAGGTTGGAGACCTGTGTAATACAGTATAATGTATTAATGTAACGCAATGTAATGTAATAACAATCTTCTCCACCTTCCCCCCCCCACAGTGCTGGCCAGCCCCACCTCCCAGGCTACTACGTGCCCCCGGCCCCTCCCCCACCGCCGCCCCTCATCCCCTCGGCCCAGACGGCCTTCGCCAGCCCCGCCGTGCCCCCGGGCCCCATGCCCCCGACCCCGGCCTGCCCGCCTCCTACACCCCGTCCCCCACCCACCCCCCCTCCTGCTCTCCTCCTGCTGCTCCTCCACCACCTCCTCCCGCCTCGGGCCCACCCACCGGGCCCTCTCCTCACATGGTGCCGCTGCCCCCCGCCGTCGGCATGGCTGGTGACGCCCCCGTGGTGCCCCGCAAGGGCCATGGGCTGCCCTTCGTGCCCATGAGCGACGCCCGCAGCGACCTGCTCGCCGCCATACGAAGAGGTGGGTTGTTTTATTGTTTTGTTTTTTTCAAAAGGTTTGCACACTCCCATGAATTTTTCTTCTTTACGTTCTCTTTTTTCTTTTTATTTATTAAATGGCATGATCTCCAGATTCACTAACAAACATAGGCTTGACACACTATCTACAACACCTGTCTGATAGTGTGTAGTCAACTTAGTTGAGGAGTTGACTCCAACCCATGTTGACTCCACCTCATGTTGTAGATCAGTGTTTCTCAAACTTTTTCAGATCGAGGACCACTTCCCCCCCAAAAAAAAATGTTCAGGGACCACCTATCAACTGAATTGACAGTTTACAGGTGCTTATTTCGATGCAGATCACTTAATTTTTATATTCATTTACTTATTTTATATTAATTTGCTTTAATTTAATTTTATTGTAGAGAAAATAAGACTTCAGCTATGTTTAGCTTTGTAATAATGTTACAAATATACAGTAGCTTACTGCTAGCTCGTCTTGGAAAAGCAGAAATCCCTTCGTGGACCACCTGAGCTCTGTCGCGGACCACTAGTGGTCCCCGGACCACACTTTGAGAATCACTGTTGTAGATCATGTGTCAAGCCTGTGTTTGCATGTTCTCTGAATGGCAAGAATTCACACATACGTTGATTATAGGACGTTGAAACAATTCATATTTCCATGTCCAATAATAAAATGCAAATGTCAAAAAATGGCATTTTGCAACAAAACTTTTCAAGTAAAGTTGTAGAAATACCAAGGCACTCATCTTCTTTGTAATTAAAATGCCTTTATTTTGTTGGGCATAGCATGATTAAAATACTTTGAGGCGTTTCGGCATGAAGCCTTCGTCAGGAAGTGAGCGAAAAACTAAAAAAAAACGAAAAAACTAGACAGTTCCAGGAAGCACTCCAACTGGACTTCATTCTAAAGCTTTTCAAGTGTACACTATAAGAAAGTACTCAAAAACATTAACAGCTCAAGGAAAAGAAATGTGCTGTCTAATCTAGCACAGTTCAAGAAGGATATGATCAGTTAGAAAGGAAGAGGTGAGAGTGTACACCAAAGCAGTTATGCTACAAAATGCGGTATTGAGTTCTTCGTATTGTTCTCTGTTAAACACTATGTCTACATGTGCCTCTAATTTCTGCACGTGTCCTCCTTTTTTCCAATTACTTAATTGGAAGTTTGCTTACACAACATAGTTTTCTTCTTATCACTTCTAATTCCATCTTGCAGCCATTTTCTCTGTTGTTGTAGCCTTAGAAAATGATAGCGTATAAAGAGAAAAGTGATCACATGTCCTCCTTGGGTGCATCCCAATATGTGACCTTGCCTCCTCCACTTGCGCTTGTCTCCTCGTCCCGCCTACTGGCCCCTCCTCCGTGGAGAAAACGATAAAGTTTCCCAGCTGTCAGCCTCGCCACAACAACTTTTGAGGGACTGTTTTTCATTCACCATCCCAATTGCAAATGAGAAAAAGACGTTACAATTGAGCTTTTGCAAGATATTGAAATATAATGCTGTTGTCAGTGATGTCATCATGACGAGAAGCAAGTGGAGGAGGCAAGGCCGCATATTAAGATGCACTCCTTGAGTTGGACGGTCTACAGAGAGGCTACAAGGACTGAAGCAGATGGTGCATCAACACTCATCTCCAGTCTTGTATTATTCACTGATCATCACCATCTCAGCTCTTAGCCAAACTCAACCCTTCACCTCGGCCATATGCTCTCATAAGTTAGCAGTCTCGTAGGAGTTTATTTATAACTCTCAAAATCTGCTCAGAATATACAGCAGTGTTTCCCAACCTTTTTTGTCTTGTGTACCCCCATCAGCCTTTTCGTTGTGCCATGAGTACCCCCTAAGTCATGTTCTATATCGCTTTCTATATTCCAATGTAACTAAGCTCCATACATTTGTTAAAAACTACATTTTTCCAAGTACCCCCTGCAGCGTGCTCACGTACCCCTAGTGGTACACGTACCCCTGGTTGGGAACCACTGATATACAGCATAGCTTCCCACAGACCACGCAGTATTCTGTTATGGGCAAAAAAAAACCCTTTAATGCATGTGAGTGCCTCCGTACACCAGTTTCCGCAAAAAGTGCGGCACACGGCTCTGCCAACGTTTAATTCTACTGTTGTCAACAGATGTCCGCGGATGTCACGACGCTGGTGTGCAGGGTTGTGTAGAAAATGGTAGAACTGAAAGTTTGCAGGGTATTGCTCTGCACTTTGGTGCAACCGGTCTGCAGAGGGTCTTGACAGGCTTAGGGGTGAAGGACATAGATGATGGTGGGTGGTGCAGTGCATTATTGGGTTTTTTTTTACCTACTTTGCAAAGGCAGTCCTAAATATATGTAAATAATTCTGAATACTAATTTCAACCATTATTCACTGACCACCATGTCAATCTTTGACAACCCCTTCACCTTCGCCGTATGGTTGAGAGAGAACAGCCTCAAAGGAGTTTATTAATAGCTCTCAACATCTGTGTATGACTTGACAATAACAGGGGTGAATGATGCTACAGTGGGTGGATTCCAATATGCAGACTTCCGTCCTCCCTTGCTCACTTGACTGCTTGTGCCCTCATGATGATGTCACTGACGACAGGACAAAATAATTCAATATCTTGCAATTGACACAATTCTAATGCCATTTTCTCATTTGCAATGGGGATGGTGAATGAAAAACAGTCCACCAAAATTTGTTGTGGCTAGGCCGACGACTGGGAAACGTTATTGTGTTCTCCACGGAGGCGGGGCGAGGGCACAAGCACAAGCGGAGGACGGGAGTGTGCATATTGGAATGCACCCACTGCATTGTCCATTATGCGCTAAATCTTGAGTACAAATGATCATGAATACTCATTACAAGCTTGAATAAGCTTGAAGCTTGTTCACTTTAACCTTAACCAAATTCAACCCTTCACCTAAACATCTGCGTATAATATAAATACGGTATACAGTATATGTGGGAAAATGTGATGTAATAGAGGAGAGTCATGGTGGGTGGTGCAGTATGATCTTGGTGTGGCAGCTGCCTTGCGGGTGCAGTCTTGATCTATAAATAGGTATGAATATTAATTTCAAGCATTATTAAGCACAGCGTTAAGCATCATATCCACCCTTCACCCCAGCCATATGGCTGTGGCTGTGTGTGTGTGTGTGTGTGTGTGTGTGTGTGTGTGTGTGTGTGTGTGTGTGTGTGTGTGTGTGCGTGCGTGCGCATGTATTTGTGCATGTTTATCTGTACGAATGTGCGTGTGCATCTACGTAAGGTACAGCTACAGTGCGTGCGTGCGTGCGTGCGTGTGTGCGTGCGGGTATGTGCATGCATGCGTATCTCACTGACCATAAAGCCATAAATCAGGGCAGTCATGGGTGAGCGGTTAGGGCGTCAGACTTTTTCATTTTTTCATAGAATTTTCATAGTGTACTAATCGTTTCATTTAATACATTGCTTTTTTACTTACTTTACTAACGCTTTATTACTTTATTGAAACCTAAAATTTCCCAGTCACGTATGAATTGGACGTTGTATCTCGGAGTAAATAAGCTACTATCATGATTTAAAGCTCATTGTGAGCTCAGGGACCTAAATTTAACAGTTTCTTTCTTTTTTCCCAATTCCCTTGAAGATTAAAGTGCTAGAGAACTAGAAAAATTAATCGTTTGACTAATCGGAAAAAAAAAAAGATGGATTAATCGGGAGAAAAATTATCGTTTAGGACAGCCCTAATAGTAACTGTATGTATGCCCACGTCTCTCCACAGGCATCCAGTGTGTGTGTGTGTGTGTGTGTGTGTGTGCTCTTATGGTAACTGTATCTGCCCATGTGTCTCTCCACAGGCATCCAGTGTGTGTGTGTGTGCGTGTGTGTGTGTGTGTGTGCTCTTATGGTAACTGTATCTGCCCATGTGTCTCTCCACAGGCATCCAGTGTGTGTGTGTGTGCGTGCGTGTGTGTGTGTGCACTTATGGTAACTGTATGCCCATGTGTCTCCACAGGCATCCAGCTTTGGTGTGTGTGCGTGTGCGTATGTGTGTGCTCTTATGGTAACTGTATCTGCCCATGTGTCTCTCCACAGGCATCCAGTGTGTGTGTGTGTGTGCGTGCGTGTGTGTGTGTGCTCTTACGGTAACTGTATCTGCCCATGTGTCTCTCCACAGGCATCCAGTGTGTGTGTGTGTGTGCGTGCGCGTATGTGTGTGCTCTTATGGTAACTGTATCTGCCCATGTGTCTCTCCACAGGCATCCAGTGTGTGTGTGTGTGCGTGCGCGTATGTGTGTGTTCTTATGGTAACTGTATCTGCCCATGTGTCTCTCCACAGGCATCCAGTGTGTGTGTGTGTGCGTGCGCGTATGTGTGTGTTCTTATGGTAACTGTATCTGCCCATATGTCTCTCCACAGGCATCCAGTGTGTGTGTGTGTGCGTGCGCGTATGTGTGTGTTCTTATGGTAACTGTATCTGCCCATATGTCTCTCCACAGGTATCCAGCTGCGTAAGGTGTGTGTGTGTGTGTGTGTGTGCTCTTATCATAACTCTATGTGTGTCTCCACAGGCATCCAGCTGCGCAAGGTGCAGGAGCAGCGCGAGCAGGAGGCCAAAAAGGAGCCGGTGGGCAACGACGTGGCCACCATCCTATCACGACGCATCGCCGTGGAGTACAGCGAATCAGACGACGACTCCGACGCGGACGAGAACGAATGGTCTGACTGAAGAGGCGGGACTAGAGATGCGATTGGAGGATGATGATGATGGTGATGGTGATGAGGGAAGAAGCAGGAAGAGGAAGAGATGAAAGAAGAAGAAGAAGAAGAAGAAAAGGAGGACGATGGATAAGGAAGAGAAATGGATTGTGGGATAGGTCCTGGAGGTTTGTGTTGACGAAACAGCGAAGGCCAGAAAGTTTGCCGAACTGTCGTGTGGCGGAGGGAGAGTGTTGGGGGGGGATCAAGTTGTCGTGAAGGTTGAAGTCACATAGCACGCTGTATC
>NW_026945833.1:0-30512 GCF_034702125.1 Engraulis encrasicolus | reverse complement strand
ACAGGGTCAGCTTTTCCGTGTCTGCTGCGGGACCGTAGAGGATCCCAGATCTTGGGGATAGTATTTCATTTTGTCCATGTTGTGATAGGCTTCCTGATCTGCTCCAGGCTCAACACATTTCCCATAGCCACATTTTGTTGTTTGGTGAAGAGCCCCTGTCAGTGGTGTAGTCTACTTTTTTATGGTGGGGTATACTGTATATTTGAGCATTTTTTGAAGTGGGTATACTGTATATATTTGTGCTATTCAAAACAATGGACCAATCAATTATAAGTGGGTATACTGAAATCCCTGAAATTTAGAAGTGGGTATACTCCTTATACCCGCGTTCTACGTAGACTACACCACTGGCCCCTGTCCCTCCCAAGATGGCAACCAGTCGGTCTGGTTTAAATGTTTTCTTGTTAGCTTGAGAAAAGCGTTGGAAAATATCAAGATGTCAACTTAATACAAGATCAAAGAGTATGAGCGAGTGTTCCATCAGTAATCTTACAAAGTGGTGATGTTAATGGGTGAAACTTATGGATTTTGCTCTTACAATAATACAGACGATGCAATGTCTTTAATTGTATCAGGTTATGTCTGAAATTAACTGAGAAATTGCTATATTTTCTAAGTACTGTTCCCAAAACTCTTCTCCTATCTCTTAATTTAGCTCAGTAGCTGCTTGTCTGTGGGCAGAGGAATCCTTGGGAGTCATCCTTAGTAGGAAATGATAGAAATACGATACTGCTCCTTTATCAAGGGGCTTGAATCTGTTTATCATGTTTAGGGTTTCATGTTTCTCATGTTGTTGTAGTTTACATTCAGTACTGTCATGTGTCATCTTTTGGCAAGTAAGAGAGTTGCTGCAGTCAATTGGCAGCTGCGTTTACAAAAGTTAAAATCCAGTGCATTGTCTGAATCTGAATGTGTCATAAATGATCATATTTTGCATTACCACCACATTACACATTACTACACATTACCACATTACATTTGAAAAACTTGTATTAACATATTTTGTCAGAAAAAAAGTTGAGTGAAATCTGAGCTGTGTTTCAAGTAGATCTTCCAAAATGGAACTGAAATGTAATTCAGAATGTTGCCTTATTGATTTCTTCGTATATTATCAGTTTGACCTTTTACAGTAATGACATTCAAACACATCAATGCTGTTTGGTTTGTATTTGCCTTTTCATAACATTTGCCTTTTTGTTTGTTTATTTGTTTATTTGATTTTTATTTGAATTTTCAGTAATAGCACTGCAGTGCTGTCATAAACACAAAGGAATACAAGAAAAGTAGGGGCCTGACAATCCAACCCTTCATGACTAGACAGAGGAGGGCAGGTGTTGCTGGGAGATGCAGTGAGGGACTTCAGTGGAAGTAGACGAGCAGGACAGAGACGACAGACCCCAACAGAATCAGGATACTTCCTCCCACATGCTTGGCACCGTTGCACAGGTCTCCCTCACAGCAGTGTACCCTCAATTCAGGCATGAGATGCAGCGTCGAGTTCAGCGAGCCATTATCACACCCAGTTGTGATGCAATCTCTGATTACCGTCTGCCAGGTGTGATTTTTGACTGCCTGTTCATATCCTGCAATAAAATTGTTGGATGATAATTTATTTTATGTACAATAATGATGTACAAGTATGACACAGAGTGGGGCAGGAGAGACACAAAACTCACCTGATAGTTTGAAGCAGCGTGTCTCTTCTTTTGTACAGTTCTTCTCAGGTATTGTTGTGCAGTAATCCTTTCCCTGGCAGGTTTCCTGGACACACCTCAGTCCGTTGCCTGAATCCAAATTTGGCTACAATATTTAATGTCAATGCATTATCTTTATCAATATAATGCATTACATTTGTTTGCTTTTGTGTGTGTGTGTGTGTGTGTGTGTGTGTGTGTGTGTGTGTGTGTGTGTGTGTGTGTGTGCGCGCCCTTCTGTATTTGGCATCCATTTTACGGACTTAAAAAACAAGAATTTCTTTTTTAAACAGTTGTTCTGTATCTTTCTTCTGCTGCTTGCTTCTGCTGAGAACTATGCAGAGAGAGAAGTACAGGGGTAGCAAGGTATAAGCTGTCTTCTGGGTAGTGACCTCTATCTAATCATGTAGACTAGTAAACTACACACATCCAATACTACCTAGTTAACCACACACACACACACACACACACACACACACACACACACACACACACACACACACACACACACACACACACGCACGCACGCACACACACACACACACACACACACACAACACACACACCTTGAGAGGAAAGGGGGTAGGGAATAGTAAACCGCTGTATAGACACTTACTATCTTTGTGAGGACCCTCCACTGACTCCAATGCTATTTACAAGCATTCAAAACTAGTGAATGTTAAACTGTTCCCTGACCAAAACAATCCCTAACCTGTCAGAAAACAAATGATTTTGCACTTTTTTCATCAACAACAAAACTAAATATTGAATGGCTCTGAGGACCGACCAAAATGTTCTCACAACCACAAATGTCAGGTTTTGGTCCTCACAATAGTAGTATAACAAGTCCAGTCAATATATCTCTGGATTTAAGCCCTGTTGTTACATTGATGCTAACGGTTAAACAAATAAAACATTTCAAGTCAGACAGCTGATCTTACCTCCATGGAGCTCTGCACTCAAAAGAGCAAGGGTGATGGTGATGGTAATGATGATCTTCATTTTGATCTAGGACCTACCTAGGCAATGTGTGCCTATAACGGGACCTTGAAAGTAAAAGGGAGAAGCGCGCCGGGATAGCGGGTGATGGTGACCTCTTTAGTAGAACTTTGTCAACACGCGCAGCAGGCCATGACTGCAACCACTGAGAAGCAAGGTAATTACAGGGTATTTGTCCAGGAGTTCGACTTAACATGTTACGTCACTACTAGTGTAACCAATGACAGTGAGAGAGATTTATGTGTAGCTTGAGGTTAACGACAGAAAGACCATGGTCTAGCTTTGCAGCCTGTACATTTAGCAAAGTGTGTATTTTTTCAATGTCATATTAAAATGTTTGTGGTTTGATCTCGTGTGTCCTGACTGTCCTCTGCTTAGCGCATTACACCACACTATGGCCAACATTGGTAAAATAACTCATTACAGTCATGGCCGTAACTACCATTGAGGACACAGAGGTAATGTCATCTGTATTTTTTCCAGTAATGTAAAATTGATCTATGATGAAAATAGATATATGATCAATATATATTATATTTAATAAAACATAAATATAAATGGGGTGGCGTATACAGACTGAATTTATTATTGTTATATCTATCATATACAGTATATGATATGTATGACTATACGCCATACGCCACCCCCATTTATCCTCAAGGCAGTGTTCAATGAAAACAAACTTAAGAATTTGACTGAAGTGTTTGAAGCATTCTAAATTTACAGTATGCAGTACAGCATGCAGCATTTCATTTCATTTAATTTATCATTTATTTAGCCAGGATTGTCCCATTGAGACTAGAGTCTCTTCTGCCAGGGAGTCCTGGTCAAAATGGCAGCATATATATGGTTACAGATATTTGACCTCTGTATTTGAAAATGTCTGGTTACGGCCCTGATCACAGTAATAAGAACTGCTATCAGGACTTGACTGTAGCCTACCTGCCAGCCAACAGTCGCCGAGTTCAATGATCAATAGGTTGATAGGCTGTATACAAATTTTGAAGCAATTATTTGACTATTATGTTCCCCTTAAACAGCAGTGTTAAAGAATGAGGTATAACATATGATACTGTCAAGTTGTTTGGTTTTGTTTAGTTTTGTTTGTTTTCAGTTTTGTTTGGTTTGTTTGTTTTATCCTCTGTGCATTTTCCCCCAACTTGAAAAGGTGACACTGGTGGAGCTGAAGGCACTGGAATTCACTCAAGCATGGACAGGACTACTGAGTTCCGTTTTAGTTTCTCCTTTTCCTTTTTTTTTATTTTTTTATATAGAGTTCAAGGCATTCAAGGTTCATCACAAATCAACAGGAAACAGAGCAGGTCTTTAGTCCCGTTAGTCCCTTTGCTAGGCAGGTAAAAAACCTGAAGGGAGATATAGCAGAAAAAGAACATGACATTAGTAAGCAGTAAAGAGCAGTGCGTTCATGCAAAGTGCAAATATGTAATGTGCAAAAATGCTTCATATAAATATGTCAAAGATAAACTTTGTAATACAAATACACTATAGATTAGCCATAAAAATACATTTCTGTAGAAAAATAGAATTCGATGTGAATAAAATGAGCATTTATACACATTAAATATTTAACTTCATTTTGACCATAGGCAACCCCACTAACTGGGCGCAATTGCCAAGCGCCGGCTCAAACCAACAGCATTATATAACAGATAGAGCATTAGTGAATCAAACCAACTTGTGCCTGGCTATTAACTTTACAATGTTTCACTGTTTCACTCATTGCAACTAAGGAAGGAAACAGCAGTCCGAAAACCATACTACCTCAAGACAAACACTGGTTAAATGCCATAGCGCATCACATCTCGCTACAAACAAGTTTACACAAACAACCGCGATGTAGGACAAACTCAGAAGTTTTTACCGGCTGCCTCTCCAAGTTTCAGTGTCAGTGTTGCACAGGATTTTCAAGCATTAGTCAAGCACAGCAAGCTTTTGTGTGTGACTCTTACCGTGTCTTTTCCCCAACTGGAGTGAGGCAACCTAATTAAAAGCACCTGAGTTTGACTTTTGCCGCGTTGTCAGATCAGCTGCGCTAGGGACAGCTGACGCTGATCAGCCAACGCACACAGCGCTAATTAGGTGGCTTGCGCTTAGCGCAGGTTAAACACCTCCCATTTTTTTCAATTTTTTTTCAATTTTTCTCCCGTGAATTTAAGTGAAATTAAAATAAATACAAAACTCTCATTGAACTGCACACCTCCCACTCGACCTTTACAGTAGCTATACTGGTAAGGTCGCTACTCAAACTAAATACACTGTCAGTGACCCTTTTGCTCTTCGATGGGCAGCAGGACGACCAGGCGCAGGACATCTCTGTGGAGGACGGTTGCTTGGGTTGCCCCCTTCTGGTCAGCAGCCTTCTTCGCATCCACAGCTTTCACAAGTGGAACGCAGAAACTGGGGATGACCCTTACGTTCACATCCCTCACGATGCCCTTGCTGTCGGGGTTGGTGCTGACCACTCTGCCCAGTCTGAACTGGCCTCTCATTGCATTCTGGTCGCACAGCCAGACGATGTCTCCAACAGCCACGTTCCTCTCGGCTGTGTGCCACTTGCTTCTTATGAAGAGGTTGGGACCAGCCAGCTGACTCCAGTTTCTCCAGAACTTGCTGACTTCTGACTGCATTGCTTGGAGTCTTTTGTAAGGGTATGTGGTAAAATCGAAAGTCTTGACATCACTACTTTGGGAGGCTCTTCCCAGCAGGAGAGAGTTAGGAGTTACATACTGGACACAGTCCTCCCGGCTCTGCATCCTGGCATCAATCGGGCGTTCGTTTGCAAGGTTGGCTGCCAAGTACAAAGCTGTTTGGAACTCACTGTAAGTCAGTATGGACTCCTTCCCCAGACTCTGCAGCGCTCTCTTCACAATGCGAACAGCAGCCTCTGCAGCACCGTTTCTGTGTGGGGAATCGGCTGGATGGATCTTCCACTCCCATGCAGTTCCACTTCTCGCAGCGGTCTCTTCCAGGGCCCCCTTGTTCTGACTGTCCAGGAAATGGTTCAGATCTGCCAGAACCGGCTTTGCACCTATGAAGTTGGTGCCTGGGTCTGACCAGACCTTTCTGGGGTGTCTTCGGACTGAAGAGAATTTCTGGTAGGCCAGTAGGAAAGCTTCTGTGGACATTGCGCTGGCCAGCTCAGTGTGGATGGCTCGACTGGCCATACAACAGAAGACCACACCCCAGACCTTCATAGTCACCCTCTTCTTGACCTCGTCCTTTACCAGGTAGGGCCCGAAGAGGTCTACAGTGGTGAATTGGAAAGGTGCAGCTGGCTCAGTTCTTTCAGGAGGCAGGTCAGCCATGACTTGTTGGCACCTTCTTGCTCTTGACTTTTTGCAGAGGATGCATGCGTCAACAACCTTTTGTGCGATCCTCCTCCCTCTGATGACCCAGGCCTTCTTCCTCATTTTGAGCAGGGTCCCGGCCACTCCGTCATGCGCTTCATTGTGCGACTCACGAGCCAGCAGTGTTGACACCCACGAGTCTGCCGGCAGCAGGGGGACAGCAGCATGGTCTCTTTCAAAGTTCTG
Source organism: Engraulis encrasicolus (assembly GCF_034702125.1). Taxonomy (NCBI): domain Eukaryota; kingdom Metazoa; phylum Chordata; class Actinopteri; order Clupeiformes; family Engraulidae; genus Engraulis; species Engraulis encrasicolus. The sequence goes on along the minus strand of NW_026945833.1, from coordinate 24,265 downwards.
CACTCTTCCTCCGCACACAAGAAGTCCAGTGCCTTGCTCTTTGAAGACCACAAGCCTGTCTGTCGTCGTGCTGGGGAATTTGGCGCCCTCTTGTGCAGCAAGGAAGAGGTCAGTCAGTGCCTGTTGCCGCTCCTTGGCAGAGATGGTGCCTCTCGATGGGACTTCCTCCCACCTTGGTCTGTTGAGGGTTCTGCTTGGCCCGAGGAACCTTTTTGCTGCCCTCCAGACGCAGGCAATGGCTTTCAGGAGTCTTGACAGGTCACTGAACCGCTCCACATCAATGAGGCTCTGAACGGCAGATCCTGCAAGCCCAAGTCCAGCTGGTTTCTGATCTTGGCTTGGTGCTTGCTTGGCAGACTGGGACCTTGTTATGGCAGCCACAAAGGCTTTCTTTTGCAGCTTGTTTATGCCTTCTCTTGCAGCAACAGCAATTTCCTTTGCAGACTTGATGGGCCACTCTTTCACAGGTAGAGTAAGGAACTTGGGACCAGTTTGCCACTCAGAGTCGTTGTCCAGGTCTTTGGGACTCCCACCTCTTGTGATCAGGTCTGCGATGTTCTGCGGTCCAGGGACCCACCACCAGTCTTGAGCTTGTGAATTGCTTTGAATTTCTCCGATGCGGTTTGCAAAGAAGGTTTGGAAGCCGTAGCTCTCCCTCTGGATCGCACCCAGGACTGTCCGGCTGTCCACAAGGTGGAACCATTTCTCCACTTCAATTCTGCAGTGGGTTTCGAAGTATCTCTTCAGACGGGACGCAAATACAGCCCCACAGACTTCAGCCTTCACAGCATCTCCCTTCTGGTCTAAAGGGGTCAGCTTTGCTTTTGACTCCACCAACCTCACAACGGGATCTTGACTGCAGCGCCACCTCAGGTACATCACTGCACCATAGGCGTGCTCACTTCCGTCTGAGAATGTGATTGTAAGTGGCTTTCCAGTGCAAGATGGTGGAGTCAGAGCTCTGGAGAACTTCAGTTTACAGAGCTGGACATATTCTTCAAAGAGTTTGATCGCATCTTCTCGTAGACCATCAGAGAGTGCTGTGTCCCATGCAGAGGTTGCGCTAGACTTTTTCACAGTCCGTCATTTTGACGGACAGGGTCGAAAAAAATCCGTCATCGCCTATTTTTTAAATTCGCCACCTAGTTTCTCAATGTGGGGGGTCGCGACCCCGCACCGAGAACAACACATGCGCAATTGCGGCCAATTGAGAGTAAACCGCTGTGAATACACCCCCTTTCACTCGACATTCATTCTCCAACTTCGAGGATGGAGTCAATTTTGCTGTCCACTTTCTCTCTCTGCCTCCCTCATTGCATTGTTTAAAAAGCTGCAGATATCTCTCATGGCGCGCGTCTGATTCAGTGTTCAGCGCTATGGTCACCACAAGCACTTTTTTAAAAGACACGTGCAGGGCTTTATCCAACAGCTGTCAGTCACTCGATTTGCTCTGATTAATGCACCGATTGTAATACAAAGGCGCAGTGTTAAATAATATTCGCGTTGGACTTCACATGCACGATGGAAAGGAAAGCCGTCTTGAAGCAGAAAGGTGTAGGCTAGCCTAGACAGTAGATAAAGGCACTGAAGCCTACAACAGGAAGACGACCAGATTTCGCAAAACTTTGTTGAAAAATGTCAGCGACGGTAAAGGGAACCTCTCCATACATAGCCCCATCGGGTTATATGTTGCCTCTGGGAGCGCGGTAAAGTTGTCTGAATAAAAAATATATCGCCTATAATGGGTGAACCAGCTATCGAAATGAGAGAAGGTTAGCCGTTTCTGGCAACGTTTGCCAAGTTGTAAGTTGCGTTGCCTGGTAATATTTTGGTTCTTGAATATCCGTCGTTTTTATTAGTTAATGTTCTGAAGCTGTTTTAGACCTGCGTTGCCTTTGAGTGAAGGTTCTGGCTAGCAAACGTGCTATTCGCATAGGCCTATTTGTTTATGTTTCAAGCGAGGAGTTATGAAATAATGCTTCTATGAAGGGCGATAGAGGGACAACTTCGTCATTGGCAGAAAATCAGATAGTCGGTAAATGTAGGCTTAGGTCTACAAATAGTTCTGAATCTTAAAGTCGAAGTCTTAGTTATTTTAATTCATTATTTTGAGCAAGTGCAGAGGCGCGCGCTCTGCTGCAGCCAGCCGCACAGCCCAGCTGCGGCGCATGGTATGACAAGCAAGGAGAGAGGGAGAAAGGCAAACGATAGTAGCATTAAATTATCTGCGCTGATAACTATGTCTAATTGAAATGCATATTTGCTCTACTCGATAGAGGCGTAGGCCTATTTAAACTTGTGATTTATTTATCATCACCCTGAATATTGATCCGTCAAAATGACGGACAGGCTTCAGAATTTTCCGTCATCCTTCAAAAAAATCTGTCAATGACGGACATTTGTCGGTTAACGCGACCTCTGGTCCCATGTGTCTTTGGTGGAGGAACTACTTCCTTTGGCTTCCTGGAATGCTTTGCGCACGAGGATTGCACCCTTTTGCTTTGCAGGAGTGACGAGGCCAGCAGGATCATACAGTCCAGCCACTTGACTAAGCAGCTCTCTTCTAGTCAGAGGATTTGGGGTCTGAGCTCTTACTTCCTCTTGAAGGAGATTTTGGCCCAGCCGCATTTTCTTTTTTCTCTTTGAGAAATTGATGGACGACATGACATGGAGCTGGTCTTCCTGGACAATGTAGCCAAGGCCAAGTGCTTTGTTGTCGTCATCACCCATTTGATTGGGAAGGACCATGACTGCAGTGTTGGCTTTCTCTCTGTCTTCTGGAGGCTCCTGCCTCCCACTTTGCCCAGAGAACACCCATGGCTTGAGATGGAACCCTCCGGCTTTGAGAATGCGTTCTACATTGGTGGTAGTGGCTTTCAGGCGATTGAGGTCATTGTCGGAGGTCAAAAGGTCGTCGACATAGCTGTCTTGCTGCAGTACTCGCCGCTCTTGCTCAAGGTGCATGAACTGAGGGAGGTTGGACGTATCCCGCATGGCAAGCTGTGCAATGCCTCCCGCAGGCTTGTCTCCTATATTCACCTTTGTGATGGCATACACTCCGATCTCCTCATCTTCAGTGTCCCGCCACAGGAACCTGTGCAGATGTACTTCACGATCCTCCAGCCAGACGGAGTTGTACATCTTCTTGATGTCACCCAGAGCAGCAAACACTCCACTTCGGAGCCTTAGGAGGACTGCTCGAATGGGGTTTAGGACGTCTGGACCTTTCATGAGCATATCATTCAGGCTCACTCCTCTGCATTTTTGACTGCTGTTCCAGACGAGCCGGACTGGAGTTGTGACTGAGTGAGGGTTTGGTGCTATGAGGTGACTCACGTACCACACAGGTCCGACCCAGCTGGCAATGGCTTTCTCAGACAGCTTGACTGCCGCTCCTCGGGAGACCATGTCGTGCACCTGGGCAGTGTAGGCTGCTTTCCACTTGGGCTCCTTTGAGAGGTGTCGTTCTGTTCTGAGGAATGTTGCCTCCACAGCTCCCCTATTGTTAGGGAGTGAAGCTGGGTCTTCTAGCCATGGATATTTGGCGTGCCAATGTGGATCTTTGCTGTGATGGTCGCTTGTGATGTAGGTGAGCCCTCCTTTCACCACTTCAAGTTCCCGTTCCTCAGCGAGCGTCATGTCTTTGCCCCCTGGTTGGCAATTTCCGCAACGGCAGCCTCCGCATCTCGGCTCACAGGCAGCGCCGATGCTGTCCCACCTCCACCACTCCAGGAAGTCCCGACCGGTGGTCAGGGTTCTGGCTTTCGGAACATCATGGCAAGACTGGATGGTTGGCAGCAGTTGAATGGGAGGCCTGGCTGAGAGTTCCTCATATTTGGTGGCAGCAGTTCGCATTGACCGGGCAAAGTGCGTTCCCGACGTGTGGGCTGACATTTTGACGTCTTCAAAGAGGTCTGGGTGAGTGCCTCCGACTGTCTTTCCCAAGGGTCCATCCCAGAGCACCAGGTCTCCAATGACCCTGATCCGCTGTGGTGCCAGCTTGCCCTCTCTGTGGCTTATCAGAAGGTCAATTTCTTTGGGTCTGGTGAGTTCGGCCATGGGTATGTCTGGGAACAGTCGGTGCAGTTGTTGAGCCGTTACACTGTTGTGGACGTCAGCTATGTTGTCCAGCCCGTAACAGACCAACTGGTGAGACTGCAGGCCACCTTTTGGGGACTTGACCCGGACTTTCAACAGGTACCTCTTTGTCTCCACGTGGAACTTCATACCTCCGACTCCATGGACGACGAGGGTCATCTCTTCACTGCGTAGGTTGAGTCTGCCAGCTGCCTTGTGAGTTATATAATTGGTGTCCGAGGCTAGGTCAATCAAGGTGCCAATTTGTTGCCCAGCGTTTGCGGTCACTTCAAGGAGCATCATTATGACGGGGAGTTCTCTCAGACCGTATTGTAGGAGGAGGCTAGATGGTTCACTTGCTGTACTCAGTGTCCTTGAGGTGGAATTGGAGAAGACATCTCTGCACTGCTTTGCAAGTTCAGCTGGGAGCTTGTTGATGAATTCTTCCTGGTCAACAGTGTATCCTTTTCTCTCTGCTTTTGGGTGATCACTCCTCAGTGCAGTGGTGGTTCGTGGAGCAGCATTGAGACAGAGGTAATAATGGTGGTCTGGGCGGCGTCCATCTTTGCAGTCCGGGTGCTTACACAGGTAGGTGGGTTTGCAGAACGCCTGGCCGTCATGAACTTCCAGACACCTCTCACATGCCCCCAGCTTCTTGACAGCGGCATTCTTCTCTGCTGGTTTCAGGGCCCGGAACTGCTTGCAGAAGTACAGCTTCCGTTTGTGCTTCCAGTCGCCGCAGAGGACGCATCCAGAGACTGCATCACCGGACTTGGTGGCTCTTGTCCTGGCGTGCCTTGGCTCAGACCGGGTTTCCCTCTTTGGCTCCTCCTCCTTCAGGTGCTCGAGCTGCTCATAGATGGTTTCTTGGTCTTTAAGGAAGGCCAGGAGACTGTCGAACCTGTTGCCAGGGATCACTGCATTTTTTGGGTCCGCTGCATGCACCAGCCACTCTTTCTTCAGGGTTTCTGGAAGCTTGCTCTCGATGGATTTTGTGACGAGAGGATTCTTCATTGCTCCTGCGTCTCCGAGGTCACATAAATCCTTCAGCGCTTTCTCCACAGTCTGAATGAGCTCCACTATTTTCCGTGGTTGATGGTTCTTAACAGCCGGCATCCTTTGCACCTCCTCCACTATTTCGAGGGCAATAGCTGTTTGGTTGCCAAACCGGTTCTCCAAGATGCGGAAGATGTCGGCTGCTTCCTGGTAGCTTGAGAGCCTCAGGTCTCGAGTGATTCCTTCTTCCAGGCTATCCAGCAACTGAAATTTCTTCACTTCTTTTGAGCCTGAGGGCTCACCTTGCTTCTGCAGGGCTTCCCAATCCTTCCTCCATCTATGGAAATCTCGTTTGTTTCCGGAAAATTTTGGGAGTGCGGTTGGTTTGAGTCGGATGGCAGGCACGAGTGGAGCGTGAGAGACAGGGGTGGGTTGTCGCTTCTCCTCCTTCAGTTTCTCAGCAATGAAGTCTGCCTTCCTGGCTGTAAGTGCGGGGATCCTTTGGATGAGGTCGCTCAGGCGGTCCAGAATGTTTTGCTTTTGACCAGGTGGGACCCATCGCTTCCACCGTTCGAAAGCCTCTTTCGCCGCTTCGGTCAGGTCTCGGAAGTGGGCCAGCAGGAATTCGTAGCCCTCTAGGCTGTTGTTGGGGTCTACTGTGCCTGTGCGTTTGCCCTCCCCCTCGGCCACTTGGAGCGCGGTGAGAATTTCTTTTTCGCCGTAGTCGGACCACAGCACATCTTGGAGTAGACCTTTCAGTTGGTTCAACCGCTCCTCACACTCACCAGCGATCTTTGTGAGGTCAGCCCTTTGATCTTGTGGTAACTCCCCCTCTTCCTCCAGATCTTCGAGGAGCTTGGCTTCCACATCATCGTTGGCCTCCCAGACCCTTTCTGCCGCCTTTGAGAGCGTGTTGAATGCTTCTTCTAGCTCTACAGCTGGCTTGTCCCTGTAGGTCCTCTGCAGTGTGTTTGCCAGCCGGGTGAAAGTCCTTTTTGCCACGGCCCGATCCTTCTTGAGCTCATCGGCAGACATTTCTCCCGCTGTACACTGTGGCTCACTGGCAGGGTAAGTGTTTGTCGTTGTGTGCGCTTCTGTTTCGGTCTTGCGCTTTCTTGCCTTTCTCCGCATCGACAGCAAGGCTCCCTAGTTGTCCTCCAGCTCCTGGCTCAGTGGTTCCCCACGTCCTTGGCTGCTGGATCTCGACGTCAGGGCCTCACGTTGTCGTCAGGATGGCTTCCTTCCGGTTCCAGGTCCTGGTCCCGGTTTTTTACTGTCAAGTTGTTTGGTTTTGTTTAGTTTTGTTTGTTTTCAGTTTTGTTTGGTTTGTTTGTTTTATCCTCTGTGCATTTTCCCCCAACTTGAAAAGGTGACACTGGTGGAGCTGAAGGCACTGGAATTCACTCAAGCATGGACAGGACTACTGAGTTCCGTTTTAGTTTCTCCTTTTCCTTTTTTTTTTCTTTTTATTTAGAGTTCAAGGCATTCAAGGTTCATCACAAATCAACAGGAAACAGAGCAGGTCTTTAGTCCCGTTAGTCCCTTTGCTAGGCAGGTAAAAAACCTGAAGGGAGATATAGCAGAAAAAGAACATGACATTAGTAAGCAGTAAAGAGCAGTGCGTTCATGCAAAGTGCAAATATGTAATGTGCAAAAATGCTTCATATAAATATGTCAAAGATAAACTTTGTAATACAAATACACTATAGATTAGCCATAAAAATACATTTCTGTAGAAAAATAGAATTCGATGTGAATAAAATGAGCATTTATACACATTAAATATTTAACTTCATTTTGACCATAGGCAACCCCACTAACTGGGCGCAATTGCCAAGCGTCGGCTCAAACCAACAGCATTATATAACAGATAGAGCATTAGTGAATCAAACCAACTTGTGCCTGGCTATTAACTTTACAATGTTTCACTGTTTCACTCATTGCAACTAAGGAAGGAAACAGCAGTCCGAAAACCAATACTACCTCAAGACAAACACTGGTTAAATGCCATAGCCATCACATCTCGCTACAAACAAGTTTACACAAACAACCGCGATGTAGGACAAACTCAGAAGTTCTTACCGGCTGCCTCTCCAAGTTTCAGTGTCAGTGTTGCACAGGATTTTCAAGCATTAGTCAAGCACAGCAAGCTTTTGTGTGTGACTCTTACCGTGTCTTTTCCCCAACTGGAGTGAGGCAACCTAATTAAAAGCACCTGAGTTTGACTTTTGCCGCGTTGTCAGATCAGCTGCGCTAGGGACAGCTGACGCTGATCAGCCAACGCACACAGCGCTAATTAGGTGGCTTGCGCTTAGCGCAGGTTAAACACCTCCCATTTTTTTCAATTTTTTTTCAATTTTTCTCCCGTGAATTTAAGTGAAATTAAAATAAATACAAAACTCTCATTGAACTGCACAGATACTGAGTGGGGCAGGAGGGACACAAAACTCCCCTGATAGTTTGAAGCAGCGTGTCTCTTTCTCAGCACAGGTCTTCACTTCTATTGCACAGTCATCAATTTCCTCGCAAATTTCCTTGTGACACTGCACAAGGCACTGCCTGCATTCAAATTGGCCACAATATTTAATGTCAATGTAATATATTTATCAAAATATTGCATTACAGTTTCGTGTGTGTGTGTGTGTGTGTGTGGGGGGGGGGGGGGGGGGGGTTGGGGGGGGGGGGGGTATTGGGCTGTGTGTGTGTGCCTTTTAAGAAAGATTGATTATTTTTGTTTATTTATGTATTCTATTTTTATTTGAATGACCAGAAATAGCACTGCAGTAGTGCTGTCATAAACACAAAGGAATACAAGAAAAGTAGGGGCCTGACAATCCAACCCTTCATGACTAGACAGAGGAGGGCAGGTGTTGCTGGGAGATCCTGTGAGGGACTTCAGTGGAAGTAGACGAGCAGGACGGAGACGACAGACCCCAACAGAAGCAGGATACTTCCTCCCACATGCTTGGCACCGTTGCACAGGTCCTCCTTACAGCAGTGTACCTTCCAGTTAGGCACGAAAGCCATCATCATCACCTTCAGCAAGGGATCATCATGCCCATTTTTGACGCAACCTTTGGTAATCGTGCTCTGGTTGGGATCTTTTAATTCTTCTTCAGATCCTGAAATAAATAGTTATTGGATTATCAATTATTTATGTAAAATAATGATGTGCAAGTATGACACAGACTGAGGCAGGAGGGACATACAACTCACCTCATAGTTAGCACTGTGGCTTTTCCTGATCACAGATCTCCTCTTCTATTTTTTAAGGATCACCTTTCTTGCAGGTTTCCTTGAAACACCTCAGTCCATTGCCTGAATCCAAATGTGGTCATAATATTTAATGTCAATGCATTATCTTTATCAATATTGTCATTACATTTGCATCCTCTGTGTGTGTGTGTATGTGTGTGTGTGTGTGTGTGTGTGTGTGTGTGTGTGTGTGTGTGTGTGTGTGTGTGTGTGTGTGTGTGTGTGTGTGTGTGTGTGTGTGTGTTTTAAACATTTGCTTTATTTATTTTTCTCGAGTTAACATTGCAGTATATTTGCAGGTTGCAGATGATGTAGCACATTGGCTATGCCACACTTGTGAATATAGGGCCACCCACCTACACCATGTTTTATTGAGCTTGTAAATATTTAAAGGGACACTGTGCAGGAAATGGTCAAAAAGGTAGGCCTACTGCAACTATGCTGCTCATTGAAATTGGGTTGCCTATTGCCAAATTTGATCTTTACATGAAAGTTTACTAAGTCTTAAACAAATACTTTCTAGTATGCTCCAAGTACAGTCATTTTTGTAGCTAAAAATGGCTATTTTTGGAAATTCAAAATGGCGGACCATGGAAAAGATCCCCTTTTTCATGTATGAAAAGTGCAATTTTTCCAGTCATAATGAACACTTTGAATTTGATGGTGGCGGTAAATATTCATGAAAAAGGTAACATTAGTGAATGGGCTGCATGAATTCTGGAAATAAAAAAAATAAAAAATCCTGCACAGTGTCCCTTTAACTTCCATGTATTATCTAACTTGTGAATAGGCATCTATTCCCTTATCTAATTAGACTAATGTTGTGTATTATGTGTAGGCCGACACCTCTACTTCCTCTGGGATCAGCAGGTTAACGCCACTCTTGGCAAAGACAGGCTGTACCTATAATTGCATTTACAGTTATTAGCATTTACACTATTGAGGGCAAAGTGATGATAAAAATCCATGCCTGAAATTCTAACAGCCTAGGTATGTTTTCTATACATTGAGTTGTATGAGGACAGTCATAGTAACTGTCAACAGTGAAATATATACACGTATTTCATTGAGTAGTCACTAGTTTGACTTTCAGGACTTATTTTCCTCAAGTAATTTGTGCATAAACACATATCAAAACCTGCTGTACCTTCACCAAAACCTCTTTGATAATCATCATCCTTGAAATGAATCATATTAGAATTTCTTAAGAATTCATAAGAATTTATTTTTTAGAGTTGTTCTGTGTCTTTTCTTCTGGTGCCTGTTACTTTCTTGAGAACTACATAGAGAGAGAAAAACAGGGGGAGTGACGCATGAGCTGTCTTTGGAGTATTTGCCTCTCTGTCTCTTTTCCTAAATAAATCTCAGAGGCTATCTCAGAGTCAAGAGTCAAAGAAAACACACACATATCGTTTCACAGACTCACAGAAAAAAAACCCAGAAGATATTCAAGAACTGTATATGCTGCATGCCATGGATTGGAACATATCCTGTCAAAATATCTCTGTATATAAGCCCTGTTTGCCCAGTGATGTTACATTGATGCTAACTGTTAATAAAACAAATAAAACATTTCAAGTCAGGCAGCTGATTTTACCTCCATGGAGAACTGCACTCAAAAGAGCAAGGGTGATGGTGATGGTAATGATCTTCATTTTGATGCAGGACCGACCAAGGCACATGTGCCAAGGACGAGACCTAGGAAGTAAAGTGGAGAACGGGGATAGCGGCTGACGGTGACCTCTTCAGTCCAACTTCGGCAACATGCGCAGCAGCCAATGACTGCAAGTGCTGTGTAGCAAGGACATTATAGGGTATTTCATCAGGGGGTTGGACTTACTGGTTCTGAAAAAAATACGAGAGACTTCCTTGTCGTGGGGTTCTGGGGGTCCTCCCCCAGAAAATGTAGTATGTCTTATATTGAACTTCCTGCGTTTTAACCAAATTGTGTCTCATTTCAGCAACCTCAAGTGTAACCAATGACAGTGCGAGAGAATCGTGTTTGGTGTCATGTCAATGACAATGTCAATTTCATGGTCTAGCTTAGCAGCTGCTGGCCAATGTATTTAGCAAAGTGTGTGTTATAAAATGTCAAACTGAGAGCAAAGCAGTTTTGTACAAATACCCAACTCCATTGAAGTTGAGACAAATAAATAAATTGTGAATGATAACAAAATACTGTCCTCTTCCAAACATCTGATTGTTACACTAGCTGGAAGAGAACAAGAAAGCATATCAGCTGACAAAACTGAGCAAAATTATTATTTTGGGGGATAATGAATGAAGAAATAACACGTCTTAAAAGAGTTTGGATGGGGCAATAAAAGACGGCAAATGTTGAAGAAGGCTAAAAACAAAGCACTTAACAACACTTAACGGTGAATTAAATTAACCACTGAGATGATTTTACATAAAAAATAATGTTGTCTGTCAATGCCATGGATAGGATTTCAACTGCTCAAACTGCTCAAATGGTAGGTGTGTGTTTCATCATGTTTTCCTTTATGTAGTGCTTACAATGTGACGGGTCTTGATCACGAGCTGGCCATTTTATCCCCTGGTGGTCCTTATAATTGAGCTGAATAGTTAGAACCAGGGCCGGATTAAGGCACAGGTTATATATGGCTAATGCCTGGGGGCCCCCACCTGCCAAGGGGCCCCTGACCAGCCAAAAGTGAAAAATTGCTGAATTGTGACCAATGATACAGCAAGTAAGTCCTGCTTGATTGTGACAAGATGCAGCATTGGCAAATTGCATCTGTTGTGTTCAGTACAATTGGTAGACATGTTATACTCAATTCCTAGCTCGTAATCATGACACTCTGACAATGTAAATTTGTCGTGAAATTTGCCTTCTGAGGGGGCCCACAGCAAACTGTAGCCTAGAGGCCCCAGGTCATTTTAATCCGGCCCTGGTTAGAACATAATAGAGAATGCAATTTGGCCTTATTATATGGCAATAATTGAAGGTCCTCCTTCAAAATATAATGTCTGAGTGTGGCTCCTTATGCTGTTTAATACTCTACAGATGAGAGAGAAGAGCTTGACCCCTTAACCCCATGCACCCCATGCCATCATAGATGCTGATTTTGAACTGAGCGCTAAAACAATTTCAATGGTCCATTTTCACTGTATCACAGAATGTGCAATACTCAGATTTATGGTATTTCTTTGACCGGACGAAGTGCAAGGCGAAACGCGTTGTTAACCTACACTAAATAAAAAAGCAGCAAAATCAAGTCCACCAGTGTGCGGTGATCCTTCTTACTGTGGATTACTGATGACTGCACTTCATCAGCACCTGGAACCTGGCTGTGCATATAGGAGTTTCAGATCTTTGAATACTACGTTATATTATAACTAAGTAAATATTACCTCTGGATGTTTAATTCTGGGTGACTCAGCCTCTCTGTAATGAACTTATAGGCTACATGGACATTAATTTTGGAAGTCAACGTGATTCATTTTGAAATGTTCTTCCTTGTGTTGTTTTGTAGATTTTAACAGTTAATATTTTGTCTTTCCACTGTTCTCCATCTAATGCAGGGGTGGGGAAACTATGTCGAGGCCATTTTATCCGTCCCCGATCTAATTTTAATTAGTGTTGCACCGATACCATTTTTTGTCCCTGATACCGATAGGCCTACCCGATACCCGGCTGTGCAGTATCGTCCGATACCGATACCATACCGATATTACTCTGTTTGAAATGTATATGAGTGATTCTACAATTCCCCTACACTTTTGGCAAAAGCAAAATGTCAATTATCAGTATTTTTTTTCAACTAAATGACCTAGATGTTTACATAGTGTATATATTTAAGTTTCCAAACAAACAAATTGCCAAGCTTAATCTGAAATCATTTGATAAATACTCTAATGAAAGCGAACATTTGCTTGATTATTTTGTCAACTGTGTTATGGACAAATACTATGTCATTTCAAACATATATACAAATACTACAGAGTTGAAACAACATACGTTTGAAAGTGCTTATGTCCCTTAGCAATAATGTTGTCATTAATCTGTGCAACTGATATAGAAAATGTGATTGTTGAGCTTCATAAGTAGGATTTTATGATTCACTGTGATACAGACTGACACATTTTCCATTATAAATCCCTGTAACGTCTGATTTGAATTTAGTCGCCCTCCTTACACAAGACTTCCTTCTCCAGAGATAATCCCAAGTGTCTGTTCATATGATTTTTTCAACACATAAGGGATCATTAGCTCAAAAACACTTTCAAAACAGTCAACCGTGTTACTCAACTGTGTTACGGTCAACAGTGCAGGGGAACAAGTCTGCACTTTTTTAGGAGAAAAAAAAACAGAGCAGACGAACCCATCTCCCTAGAACACAAATTATTTTGTTTGTTTGTCTGTCAATATGGAGATAAATTGGCAAAAACATACTCCTCCTCCACTGTGATCAGTGTTGCCAGATTGGGCTGGTTCCCGCACAATTGGGCTGCTTAGGATGGCCGTGTGCGGGTAAAAATGGCATTTATCAGAAAAACCCGCCCACTTTTTGCCATAGAAATCAATAGAATTGGGCGGGATTTTGTGCTTCTAGGCGGGTTTTGAAAATTTTTTGGGCTGGAAATCATCAGCCTCATCTGGCAACCCTGACTATCATAGCTAATTGTAACACCATTGACGGTAACACGGTTGACATTTCAGCCATTTTTATGGTGTTGTGCTAACTGAGGACCTCAGAAGTTCCACCACAACACCTTAATCAATTCATGTATTTGTATGCTTTATCTGTGTCTTTCTACAGTGTTTTTTGAATCAGTTACATCAAAGTGTACAGTTACTAAGCACAATAATATCAACTTACCTGACAACTTTTTAAAACACATTTTTTAACGTTTTATAGGTCCATGTCTGCTAAAATGCTCATTACCGCAATTTTTTTCTTTCATTAAATGTATTAGGACACTTAATTGTTCTAGCAGTTGTGTTCATTGAATATTGATAGTTGTACTAGGGGCTACATAAAACACTCAAAAAAGTTTTTTTTCTTATTATTGTAGTTTAAGAATTTTACCATTTTACCTCATTACCGCAATAGGATCATTTGTTTTCCTCTTTAATTTTAGAATACATCAGTGAAAACCTACAATTTCGGTCCAAAAATATACTGAAGTGAAAGAAACATGAAAGGTACTGTGTTCATAAAAAATATACATGAATACAGTTTTCCTTTAGTACTTTTTTTTTTACAATTAAGTGCTCATTTCGGTAATGAGGGATATGTTTCGGTAATGAGAATGAGTTTTCGGTAATGAGAATAAGGAGAAATAAATTGAACTAAAGCCAAATATTAGTAAATGATGTGTTATTTGTTATTATTATTAGCACAACGACAGAGCCTCCAGGGCAGAACTAATCAAATGACACCTAATAAGATGATAAATATATTCTATATAAAACCATTCATTAAGCTGCTGAAGGATATTGGGATTCAAGACTTAACCCAGCCAAAGACCATAAAAGACCATAGGTCAGGGGTGGGGAACCTGTCTCGAGGGCCGTTTGTGGCCCTTGAGGCCGTTTAATCAGGCCCCCGATATATATTTAATGTTATGCAGCTTCACATGAAATATGACACATTTTGTAAAGGAAAATACATTTGCAATACAATTAGTTATATTCAGGGGAACTAGAGAAGGTGGAGTCTGTTTTAAAGGTGGCTGCCTTCAATATAGGCCTAAAGTGCAGGGGGAAATCCTAGTTTGTGTTATTAGTACGGCTCTCTGAGAACTTTTACGGCCCTCGGATGAATTTGAAGAGGCCCCTCGAGTGAAAAAGTCTCCCCACCCCTGCACTAGGTGAATAAGCGAGGCCCCTCCTGGGCACCAAAGTAACATCATAGTACAAGGGGTGAAGGCCAAGGGGTGCACTCTGAAGTTATAGTTAGTCCATCATCAGAACACCGGAGGGTAGCCACCTGATGACCCCAATGAAGCGCATAAATCCCACTCCTCATCCCCACCCTGAATATGATATCACAACTCACCACTGATCTTTCCAGCCAAAAATCTATAGTGGACCAGAAATCTAAATCTGTTATGACAGGGTTTCCCAAACTGGGGTGCGTGCACCCCTGGGGGTGCGCGGCCTGCCATAAGATATGTGAGGTTTTTTTATCTAGCATTAATGAAAATTAAGTAGTTTTTAATAGTGTGGTGCATTATATGCTGGAAGGCTCAATCTGAAGTGTAGTTTAATTCCAAAACTATTAGAAAAGAGGATTCCCCAAAAACGACTGTGCATAACATGCAGTGAATGAGCAGTGAATCCATACTTGCGCGGCCATCAGCACACCAAAATATCCGCTCAGGGGGTGCGCGAACCACATTGAAATGTACAAAGGGGTGCGCAGGGGAAAAAGTTTGGGAACCCCTGTGTTATGAGAAGGGAAATCATGTCGCAGTGCGAGGTCGTGCACTGGACTTTTTTTCTGACTCGGCGCGCACCGGCAACTAGGAAGTAGGAAGTAGAAGGAAAAGGAGATGACTAGAGTAGGTTGTATGGTATGCCGGTTCGGTACACCTTGGTTTTAGGGTCACAGTTCGGTACATTTTCGGTACAGTATCACCATAATACTGTCCGGACCAAAGCCGGAATTCACTATGAACGTTATGTGTTATGAAATATCACTGAACACCACTAACTGTTTGAGTTGCACATTGCATACTAATGGCAGTCAGGGCATCAGACTCCCGATTCCTGACCCGCCAGGTTGGTGGAGGGAGTAATTAACCAGTGATCTCCCCCATCCTCCTCCATGACTGAGGTACCCTGAACATGGTACTGCTCCCGTTCAGGCGCTACTGGAGATGAGGCATAAATGCGGGTGAGGCATAACTGCCATTCTGTTGTGTGCAATGTGCAGTGTTCATGTGTGTGCTGTGGAGCGCTGGATCATGACAATGGGAGTTGTAGTTTCCCAAGTGGGCTTTCACTTCACTCACATTTTTGAAAAAGAAAAAGTGTTGGTTTTCAGGACAATATCAGACATGCCCATAATTAGTATAGGGTGCATGCAAAACAAAATTAAAACGTTGCAAAATCCTGCTCTTCTCTTGCAGTATTGTTCCTTTGAACTACCTTAACTTCCTTGTCATTTTCTAGCATGTTTGATACTTGTCAAAAGATGGCACAATAGACTTGGAATTTTGAATTGCTGTTAATGGGCATTTTCAGCTAAATCAGTGCAAAGTGCATTTTGAGGCTGTTTTGATCCCGTTACCTTTCCACTTACCCAGGACATCAAGAACCCAAAGCATGACTAAAAGATGGGTACGTGGGTGTTTGAGCATGGCTTAAGGATCAGAGTATGGGGGCTGAAACCCCCAGAGCATTCCTAGACTAGAGCATTACTCCAAATGATTTGTCTTACTAGTTTTGATTGAAATATTCTAAAAACTACTTCTCGCTGAATTCGCTAAAAAGGCCTATTCACTGCTATTTCAAATGCCAAGCCTTTTGTGCCACCCTTTAACAATGATCAAATTGGATCCAAAACAAAGATTTTGGTAGGAAGTCTCAAACCCACTAGGGTATGACAACCAAACACAGGAAGCAAAAAAATCTGTCAATTTCTGCACATAGACTTAGAGACATAGACATTAGACATAGAGTCGATTTTGTCTCCCAACTTGTTCCCTTTTTGCCATCAACGCAATCTCACAACTTCACTGCGAGTGCTGGGTTCGTTGTTTGCCATTGCCTTTGCATTGGGTGACATCACTAGGCAGTTAGATTTTTAAAAAAAAATTGCATCAAAGGACCACATTTCAAGGGTGGAATATTGATTCATGGATTGGCATATGAGCAAGAATTAAGTTGTTACTTGCTACTCTCAATGAACTCTCACAATAGGGTCTCTGGCCCATAGTTGACTATTGTTCTTCCAAGGGTGGGACAAAATATAAATGTCACCACAACACTTGCCAGAAAGGATGAGAACAGAAAAAATGGTCTATGAACAACACCTGAATGACCACTCAATCTAGCCTATGTAATGTATAGGGAGATGATCACTTTTACAGACAAACCCCCATTAGAGCTATTGCATATGTTAGGCATTTACTTTTGCTTTGTTTACTTACAATATTGTATATCAAATATCGATTCAATACAATTGCATATTTTAACCCGAAATGGATGCAATGTCACTTAACACTTTCATCAAGTGCTTTAACTGTAATTAAGTGACATAGTGACAATATTTATACTGCAAAAATATAATTTGTATTTAAGGTTGCAGTTGCATGTTTAAAAATGTAAATAAATAAAAAGCGAAATGGATATAAGTCATGAAAATATATTCTAAATGTAAATCACCATAGAGTCTCATTACCGAAATGTACAATCCTCATTACCGAAAGGTACTTAAAACATTGCGGTAATGAGAATGTGTATTGCGGTAATGAGATGGCTCAGCACAATAATGCGAACTGTAACTTGAGTAATTATGACATAGCTAACTCATGACCATTGTTGAATTCTGAAAAGGAATACCCTATTACCAAGCAAGTTTAAAATGAAAAAATCTTTTTCATTTTGAAATATTGACTAATTTCGGTAATGAGAACCACTTTTGTCGTATTTGCATATTTTGGAGACAAATTGTTACATTTTACAGGCACAAACAATAAGGCTGACTAATCATGTAGCCATCTTGACTCTCCTGTTGGTACACATGAATTGTAGGTAGTTTCAGCTCATATTGAAATTCTGATGGCTTTTAATTGTAGCTCTGAAATATATTGCGGTAATGAGAAGAAAAACTTGGGGACACAGTCTTTTCTTGAAATATTCATTAGTGTTCATTACTTAATTTGCCAACAAGGAACACTTAATGATACTTCAGACATAGACCAACGCTCTTGTAGTGTCATTTACGTATTTTTAATTTTTAAATTATGTTTTAACTTAATTCAAAGACCAGAAATTTTGGTCGGGACACATTTCGGTAATGAGAATTTGCCTATAAAATGCATAAAAAGTGGAAAATAAAAATAACATTTTTTAAAATGAACTAGTGTGCCAGAAAATACACGTCTGGCTCTACAGTAATGTATATTATCAAAAGAATCCCTGTCATATTTAACCATTAAAACCTCATTGCCATTGATTTTTTTAGCTTCGTGAGAATCATGTTGATAACACAGTTGACAGGCAATTTTCCCGCTATGAGAACATGAAAAAGAATGGATTAAATTATGGAGGGATGGAGCTCAAAACTTACCAAAAAGTCTTCCCATATCCTGCCAAAGAGGTTATGACATCACGTGATGTTATTCGTATGGCCTAAGACCAAACCATTACTGATTTATGGAGGGGGTTTCAGACCGTGACATGGTTAACACCGTTTTCGTGGACACACACAAAATGGTAAATTTCATGTATAATGGAAAGGACAGTGGTCTTTCTGACAGTTTTGTCATATTGTGATGATTACTGTGAATCAACATTTGCAATCGTCTTGGGCAAAACAAGTTTCTTTACATGCTAATATGAAGACTGAATCTGACATTTGGAAAACGGGACGGCATGAAAACGCCCAAAACCAGTATTAAATATTCATTCTTGCTGAGGGAAATAATGCCATGTCTACACTTTCTGTATTATATGAAAGATAAATGTTTTCTAATGTCCAAAACATCATTGGATGCAGAATTGGCAAATAAAATCCATGGACTTAAAAGCGCAGTCGATTTGTAGAATCACTCATATGCACTATGTATATGAAGAGCTGCTACTACTTGGATGTAACATCATTGCCATCATGGCTTTGTCAGGCTGCTGCCTACCTTTCTGTACCAATCCTGTACAAAGTAGTGGTGTCAACAATGATCGATTCGGTGATCCAATCCAATGTGGGTCATGGACGATCCAGGATCGATGCGGCAAGTTCCAGGATCGATGCGGCAATTTTTTTAAGTTTCAATGACTTCCGTGGATATTTCGAGAGCAAATGAATGTTAAATTAAATAAAAGTATTCAAATCATTGCAAGGCTGAAAAATCCAGAAAACAGCCAATAAATTGTTGCTCAGAATCTGACTACTTGTATTGCCTCATCATGACTGATGAAACATTTGCTTTGCTTTCAGTAGAAATGTAATGCATTGTAAAATTGAATCGGATCGGATCAAATCGAATCGAATCGAATCGCTACCTCCCGAATCGTGATCGAATCGGATCGTGAGGGCAGTGCCAATCCACACCACTAGTACAAAGTGAATCCAGTAGAACTTTTTATACTTTTTAAAGACCTCTGATATAAACTAACCAAGTTCAAGGCTGCGTTCAAGTGTCATACAAGCATCTGTAAATGGTATCTGTGCCCTATTTGTTGGTACTCGCCGATACCGATACCACCATTTTAGTGCAGTAACGGGGCCCCGGCCAATACTGGTATCGGCATCAGCGCAACACTAATTTCAATGTTATGCAGCTTCACATGAAATACGACATATTTTGTAAAGAAATCTAAGAAATTACATTTGCAATACAATTGAGTAAAATTTAGGGGACCTAGAGAAGGGGTCTGTTTTAAAGCGAAAGCGAAAGCCCAACTGGCAAACTCCAACTCCCATTGTCATTGTGACACAACACTCCACAGCACACAAGTGAACACTGCACACAACTGAATTGCATTTATGCCTCACTCGTGCAAGGGAGCAGCCCCCAATGGGGCCCCAAGGGAGCAGTGAAGCAGGACGGTACCATGCTCAGGGTACCTCGGTCATGGAGGAGGATGGGGAGAGCACTGGTTGATTACTACCCCCAAACAACCTGGCGGGTCGGGAGTCGAACCGGCAACCTTTGGGCTACAAGGCTGACGCCCTAACCGCTTACCTATGACTGAAAGGTGCCTGCCTTCAATATAGGCCTAAAGTGTAGAGGGAAATCCTTGTTTGTTTTCATAGTACCTTGAAGGACTTTTTTGACCCTTGGAGGAATTTGAAGTGGCCCCTCGAATGAAAAAGGTTCCCCACCCCTGATCGAATGGATGGATTGAATGTTTGGAAAATGATACATGTTGTATTTTTATTTTATTCACAGTTTCCCAAATTCCCAACTTCCTCTGAGTTGAGGTTTGTACTATTAGTTTGGCTGCTTTGGTGATATGTTTGTGCATCTGTGTGTAGTTCTGCAAAAACAACCCATGTTACATTTTTTTAATGTCATATTAAAAAAGGTTTGTGGTTTGGTGTCATGCGTCTAGCACATTACACCACACTATGGCCTACATTGGTATCATAACGCATTAATAGACCACACCACACAGCCTTCATTGGTAAAACATTTTTTTTGGGTCACACCACTGACTCTTTTAATTAAGGATCATGATAAATACAGAACCATCTGTTCAACTTTGATCACTGCTGCAATTGCATTATGTAAACTTGCTGAAACAGGGCATTCGGATCTTGATAACCATAAAGATATTGGCACATTTCTGTTTCCAACTTGTTGTGCAAACTTAGATGAAGTGTGCTTGTGTTGTGTTAGTGTTGATGAAAGCAATGATAAACTTTTTTGAGCAATTTTGCCAGGCAATACAATGATTGGGTACTATTCAATTTCTGATTAAATGGTTGAAAACATTGCCTGCTGCTGATCCAACTTCTCCTGATAAAAATGTTATGTGAAACAACGTCGTATAGCATCATTGCCCAGACACATTGCTAAAAAAGTTGCCTTCGTATCATCACCTTTTGGTAGAAAAATTTGCACGTTTTTAATACGTAGGCTAGTTTTGAACTATTATCAAGACTTGATAGGTTGATAGTTGATCGGCTGCATTAAAATGTTTAAGTAATTATTTTATTTCTGTGACATTCTGTGCCCCCATAACAGCAGTGTGTGTGCATGTGCACCACACGTGGCAAGTAAATATTTGCCACATGTTTCTCGTTTTGTTGCAGTTTTACATTTAGTAGTGTCATCTTTAGGCAAAGAGCTGCAACAGTCAACTGGCAGTAGCCTTCACCAAAGTTAAAATGCAGCGCATTGCCTGAATCCAGTGGCAGAACAATTGCACACAGGGCCCCAGGGCAAAACACTGATAGGGCCCCCACAAAGCCTGTCAAGGTTAGGGCCCCCACTACCAATACAGGAGGGCCCTGGGCCCAGGGGTTACCTTGAGCAAATCCAGAGTGAAGAGTCAAAACACGCTTTTCACAGATTCGTTAAAGGTGCACTGTGTAATATTTTGGCAGCTTATTACCAGAATTCATGCTGCCTATTCACAAATGTTACCGTTTTCACAAATACTTAACACCACTATCAAATGTAGGCCTATCAAGTATTCCGACTGAGAAATTTGCACTTTTTATACATGAATAAGTTTATCTTCTCCATGTCTGCCATTTTGTCATGCTAGTATATTAGTTTATTATTTAATAAACATTCATGAAAAGATCAATTTTGACACTAGGCGGCACCGTTTCAATAAGCAGCATAGTTGCAATACCTACTCTGGCCACCATCCTACACAGAGCACCTTCATAGTAAAGTATAGAGAAAAAAAAAGAACCAGGATACTTTCAAAGCAGGACATGCTGCATGCCATTGATTGGATCATATGCAGTCAAAATATCTCTGGATATAAACGCTCTTTACCCAGTGACAGCACATAAATTACGGTTGCCGAGGACGGGACCTGGGAAGTCAATGGGATAGATAAATAAATAAATCAATAAATAAATAACAGCATTTATTTTATAGCTAGGGCCGTAAATTAACTATTTTCATCACCAGCCAAATATGTTAATCTTACTAGCCAAGCACACACTCACTAATGAGTCAAAGTGGTAAGGTGGTCTTTTCTACCAGCTAAACAGTGTCACCAGCATTTGGCCAGTTGGCTGGTGTTAGAGCCCTACAGCACAGAATGGTTTGACGTCTTGTGAAACTGTCATTCACTTTAACTGCAAGACAATTTTACCTCATCGCTAATAAATGAAGCAGAGCTAACATTTTTGTTTTTTAATGGTAAATTTGTGTCAGGCATATAGATTCGATTATTGTGAGTAATTTACATATCAAAAGTAAATTATACATATTTAAAATAAATAAATAATAAAAGCTTTGCCTTACATTCCACATTTGGCAAAAAAGTTACCGTACAGATTTCACCCTACAACAGCAGGTAAACATGAACTGTGTGTGCGTTTAGATCACATGTGAACAGTAGCAATTTGTTGCAATTCACATCGAACAGTGCCATCTTTTAGCAATTAAGCGTTGCGCATGCAAGCTTTGCCAAACGAGCTAGGGCAACGTAAAAGTTCGGATAAAATAGCAAGAAAGAAATAGATGAAACGTAGGCCTAACGCATTTGGTCGCTGTAATCCAAATTGCACCGACATTTGACAAACAAATAGCCTTGTAGTAGCCTATCACACGTTGGTCGTAAATATCCTTGGCTAACTACTTTTCCAAAAGCCTTTCGGAATTGTCCCCTAGGATCCAGGCAAACGTGAACATTGCGCTCACATTTTGGTGGCAGAGGGTTGGATTTCGCAACTCTTTGGATGTCGCAAGACGACAAAAGAAGCTAGGGGGGGATGTCATTCTCAAAGCAAACCGATGAGCCAACAAGTCAACATCAGCTGCCCATGTGTCTGGTTTAGTTTCTAGTGAAGAAGACGTAAACATGACTAGCTCACATAGAATTCTTATTAAAGGTGGTAAAGTAGTCAACGAAGATGCCACCCAAACCGGAGATGTGTACATTGAAGATGGGAAAATTGTGGCGGTCGGATTAAACCTACCTGTACCCGATGGCGCGCGGGTCATTGATGCAAATGGAAAGTTGGTGTTACCTGGAGGCATTGATACACACACCCATATGGAGTTGGCATTTATGGGCACCAAAGCTGTGGATGACTTCAACATAGGGACCCAGGTAAACGCGCAGCGCGACCGAGGAACTATCTTGTTTCTGAAGCTGTTGGTTTCCTTCCACACTGTGTCCATGGCATTACGCGGCTATCACCTTGAGTCTTGAGTCTTGAGACTCCACCTTGAGCTACAAAAGTATTTTCCCTCGGCTCAGAGGTTACAGTAACAGTAAATTAACTAGGTAGCATATTTTACACAAAACTATTCTACTCAAAAGCGAACCAACTTAAGCGCAATCCTATTAGTGGGTTACTGGATGGGATTGGGATAAACCAGGCCTCAAAGCTGCCTATTACCCAATGCCTGTATGATGTGCTGACCATATTTACCAGTCTTTGTGAAGCCTATGTATTTTCGGATAGAAAATTGCTGTTGTACAGCAGGTCAGCCACCACACTGCTGTCCATTTCCATGTGATGATTGATTAGGTGCGCTTCAAAAGAGCACGTGCACATTCATTATCAGTGGTGTCAAACGTTCAAGTCGAAGTAAATGTATAGTTTATGTACAACAACACTATAGCACATGATATTGCATATCTGTTATACAAGTTATTCCACTGCACCTACATGTAGGCCTAATGAGGTGGATGTTGTTGTTACTGACAAAATCTAAAAAGATCCAACCAGAGCAGAGTCAGGAAGGGTAGACGCTTCTGAAGTTACTGTACACCAGTAACTGTCTACAAACTTTTTATCAACAATATTGTGTGAAGAATAATGCCTAGTCAAAGCCTTTGCCAGTTTACTCTCCTAAACCGGCCTGCAGACTGCACAAAATCCCCACCAGACACAACCATCCAAAGGTTAAAGTCAGTCCCACTCCCTCATATCTCTAGGTCATAATTCCATTTGCTCCCAAACACTGCATAAAGGCTGTACCAGAGATTCTTTAAGTATATAGAGATATGCTAATGTAATAGGTTGCTATGGGCACCTAACATGACCAGGTTCCGGTCTGCCTATAGGGACATGTCATAATACTCCTAGCATTGAATAGAACAGTCCTTAGGTCTACCTAGCTCTGCCTAAAGGGGGATTTGCCCCCCTCCCCCTTGCAATAATAGAACCCGGAAACAATGGGCCAATGGAACCCCTCTCTCTCTACTCTCTCTGGCTGCACTGTGACCGCATGTATGAGAGAGGCAGGTGTCACAAAATAGCTAGTCTCTCCAACAACTATAGGCTACTCGGATACCAGAACTCAGAGTGGTTGGTTAGAAGTAGATGTCACAATCACTTTCAATTCTGGCCTGCGGTATCACCAGAGATTGTATAGAGACATACGGCAACTTAATTCATTGCTATGGGTGCCAGACGTGAACAAGTTTCAGTCTGCTTAAAGGGGAATGTGCCGTTATCCATGCGTCCATGATCTCATCCATTTAAATGTAAAAAAATAAGCGACTAGAATGACATACTGATCCTTTAAAGGGGAATTCACCTCTGGGCATTGTGTGCTGTTATCACAGATAATTTATGCTATTTAATCCCCTCAAATCCAAAGGGGAGACTTGCAAACTTTTGTTCAACCAACTTTATCAAAGAGCGCACGCTTTGTCGCCCTCCCCCCCTGCTTGATCACATGCGGTAGGCCAGTGGTGTAGTCTACTTTTTTATGGTGGGTATACTGTATATTTAAGCATTTTTTGAAGTGGGTATACTGTATGTATTTGTGCTATTCAAAACAATGGATCAATTTTAAGTACTGAAATCCCTGAAATTTAGAAGTGGGTATACTCCGTATACCTGCATTCTACATAGACTACACCACTGCGGTAGGCTATACGAAGGTACCAGCAGACTGAATTCCTCTGGGTTATGGTTAGTGTACAAACATACTGTACAGCCTTGGTCTCTAAACAAAGGCCCGTGGGCCAAATCCGGCCCGTGCATGGCTAACATTTGGCCCGCCACAAGGTTAGAACAAATGACAACATAAATGTGTGTGAGTTTCGATCACTAAAACTTCAGTGAGTCATATCTCTCCGATTTGCATTCAC
>NW_026945832.1:15000-25000 GCF_034702125.1 Engraulis encrasicolus | reverse complement strand
ACATTACTGCGCAGGCTGCACACGCACACTTTGCCATTTCAATGCATTTTTCCAACCAGAAAGCATGGTAATTTTGCGTTGCGCAATGCTCTGTCACGAACGCGACCAAACACTTGCGATGTCGGCTGAGTTGCGTTCTCTCCCACGAGTCGCACCACTTGCGATATTAATCAATCTTGTTTACTCTCAAAAACAGAACACAAAGGCAAAACTAGAACACATAGCACATGGAGGTTAACCACATTTTGCAAAGGATGCTTCACAAAGGTTTATAGATGCTTTTGTGTGTTTCAGTTGGTCATATTTGCTGTTAAAATAATAGGCCTAATAATAATTTTTAAAAAAACCCTCTCACGATAGGCGAGGTCCGGACCTCGCTAACCTCAAATGTAACTACGGCCATGGTGTCTGTGCGTGCGTGTGCAGCTGTTCTGATACCCTGTTCTCACCAGTGGAATTCAAATGAGTATCCTAGAAACAGCCCGGTAAGTGTGTTGGTGCGAGTAAACACAGAAGCTGATTAAACTCTGAATACTCCGAACCATCCCTTTAAGACTCTAAACGTGTGCGTGTGCGTGTGCGTGTGTCTGTGTCTGTGTCTGTGTGTCAGAGTAGAGCACACAGGCATACATGCACGCACGCACACACAAAGCATGCTAAAAGACACCCAGACATGCACTCACAATGCAGATGAATATAGGTCTCACCTTATGTAGAATATCCAATAGCAATGCATACTGGATAAGCAGGCATGAATGCAGCACTGCAACAACCCAACATCGTCTTGCATTCTCTAAGAAGACAAGGCAAAGACAAGACAAGACAAAGACAAGACAAGACAAAGATAAGACAAGAGAATAACAGAGCTGAACATAGGAGAAATGGAGGATACAAAATAAGAGAATAACATATCCAAGAGGAGGATAACAGAGCTGATCAAGAGAGGGAGAAGGCCCACACAGTGTCCCAAGGGGATCCTGCAGTTCAGTTTGCTGTGTATGGAAGAGGGCTACTTAATGACGGCAGATAAACACACTGTGTGTGTGTGTGTGTGTGTGTGTGTGTGTGTGTGTATGAGCGCGTGTGTGTGCGTGTGCGTGCGTGCGTGCGTGCGTGCGTGCGTGCGTGCGTGGACTCTGGGCCTGTTCCAAAATAAGCACAGAAGGTGTGTGATCATAACCATGGCAAACAGGACATCTTGTACAAACAAGTCTGAGATAGACTGACAATGCAGTCTGCAAACAGAGACTTGGAATGAAAACAAGAAACATTGTTTTAATATATACTTTCCTTTCCTTCTTTCCTTTGTAAAATGTTGGGTATTAAAAGGTAGACACAGCATTGCATACAGTATACTGTGATGTATAAGTACATGGGCAGGGTTGGTCAAAATGGATGTGTTTACAATCCTGTGCCACACAATCCAATTTACCTTATTTTACTTGTCCAATTCAACCAGCTGCCCATTCAACCAGCCAATCACCTGGCTGCATTGTGCAGGTAAATCAAGGTCATTTGGAAAATGTGGCCATAGATTGTCACTAACTAATAAATTAATTTTGCCCATCACTGTCCATGGGTGATACTGAGATGAGAGTGAAGTAAGATTATATTAGTATTTGTAAATTAGCCAATTAGTAGTATACAGTGTGAGAAAGGCAGTAACACAGTCGGTCTTGCCTCGCACCATAGGAGCCCATCATAGCTGGGGCATGAATCTGTACTTGCTCTGTCCGCTAATTTCCAATGTCCTTTGTAGTCTTGAATATGTTGTGATGGGCTTAGCATGGTGACAAATTTGAATGTCAACCTATGGTTCCACAGCCTTGCCTATGGTGTAAGTCCAGAATACACAATTAAATGCTACATTCTGGCTTGCCAGCCTTAATTCTTTTTTTTAAAGTTTTGTTGGGGTCTTTTTTTACTGCAAAGGACCCGCGCCGGGAATCGAACCCGGACAGGCGAGTGCCCTACCGGTTGGAAAAGGCAGGGCCGCCAGAGCACCTTCATTTTAAAGATGTAGAGCCGGGATGCGCAACTTTTGTTGATGACCATCGGAGGGGTCACATGACCACAGATCTGACAACAACTCGCAGAGTTCGATGTGCAGTTGGTTGCTCACTGACTCTCCATAATATTGTTCATAAGGAACAGAAGTGTACTCTATTGGCGAACAGTATAATTACAAATCTACATGTCCCTATCACCAGGGCTCTAATTTAACACCAGCCAACCGACCAAATGCTGGTGATATTTGCGTTTGACTGGTAGAAAAGACCAACTTACTAGCTACATTGACCCATTATAGAAACTGTTTGGCTAGTAAGATTAACATCTATTAGCCATTTTGGCTGGTGATGAAAAAAGTTAATTTAGAGCCCTGCCTATTACATATTTACAACATATTTACAACATACAACATTTTTAATTACCATTTTATCTACGGGTGGCAGTGAGTGAGGAGGCGGGCCGCATGTGGCCCCCGGGCCTCCAATTGCCCATCCCTGCTGTGGAGCATGCTAAAACATAGTAGCTATCTCCTTTTAGAAGGCGAACAAGACTACCTTAATGCCAGAGCTACATAGTAGAGTTTCTATTCCCTGAGTGACATTTTGAGAAGGCGGTCTAATGATGTCTGGACACGCTGCTAAGTGAGAACAGGCTCAGTGGAGAAAGTCTGGCCTTTCTAAAGACCCTTATGGGGCAGTGGTATTTCAAAAGACAAACACATGGCGACACACAAAAACAGCAGCCAGATACAGAACACACAGAGACAAGGCAGTTAGGAGGACACGCACACGCATGCATGAATGCACGCATGCACACACACACACACACACACACACACACACAGATGCGTGCAGAAATACACAGCTCCATGAGTCATAGATATTTTGCAACATGATCTCCAAAATTTCCATGCTCCGGGACACGGATGTTAAGGACACAAAATTCGTGTCCAGGAGCACGGATTTTGCCAAAATTCCGTGCTCCTGGACACGGAATTGTTTTCCGTGCTCCTGGACACGGAATTGTTTTCCGTGATGGACACACAGAAGTGCTCTCTTTATACTCCCACAGCTCTATGTTTCCACAGTCTTTGACCTCAGTCAAATATTTTTTCTCAAAAAAACATTTCTTACTGACAGCTTAGGGTTAGGGATAGTTTTGGTCTGGGCAAAGCTAGTATTCTTTCATTCATTATATGAATTTGATAGCCAATCAACCAACTGGAATAGGTAATTCTCAAAAATATGTCTTTAATGACAGGTTAAGGCTAGGGAATGTTTTGGTCAGGGCACAAATTAAATTGCGGTAGCATTATTGTTTAGGATTAGCATTTGGTATGTATTTTCTAATGATAGAGTTAACACAGTGCTCATCTTATCATCTCTCTCTCTCTCTCTCTCTCTCTCTCTCTCTCTCTCTCTCTCGCTCTCTCTCTCTCTCTCTCTCTCTCTCTCTCTCTCACACACAAACACACACACACACACACACACACACACACACCTGCCTCTCTAGCCTGGTGACAAGATGCACCTCTGACGACGCATTTCAAAGCAACCAACAGAGGAGTAGCTGCATTTTGCCCAAATGCCAACACCGCCACCACACCAACTGTGTGTGCACATGACGTATGGTATGCCGAGCAGCAAGCATCTCAAACTGAATACAAAACAAAACACCACGGCGGGTGAAATTCAAAGCAACCAACTGAGGCATAGGCCTAGTAGCAATAGTTCCAATTGCCATCACACAGACACACGCGAACATACACACACAGAGGTGCATCTTGCCACCAGGCAAGGCAGGCACCCGTTTGGGGCCCCCAATCACCTAGATAGTGGATAACAGAACGCACTTTGACAGTAGTGGCGATTTAGGTTCATATGTTCATTATTTTGCATTTTCGCTTGGGGCCCCACATGACCCTAGAATCGCCTCTGCACACACACACAAACACACACACACACACACACACACACACACACACAATCAATGTGACTTACTATGAGTAGAGTGCGCATTCTTTTGTCAATCATGTCGGCGTTTCTCCAGGCTGAACTTCCACATCACCTCCTGTTAGCATCCAGAACTAGCCAGCAATATCGCCAAGTAACGCAGTTGATTAGCCAATAAAAACTACAGCATATCTACATGTAGAGCTGTGGGTGACATGTCATCTCTGCGCTTTTCTGAATCTCGCCACATCACGTCAAGTTACTGAATGTTCCTTGAAAGCTGCATGCTTGTTTAAGCCTTTCCAAATTTCGATAGCATGTTTCTGAAATCATTTCAGAGAGATTGAGAAGGTTGTGTGTCTGAAGATACAGTAACCGATACACTGTCTGCAAGCGCTTAAAAGGCTGCATCCTTTTCAATGGAATAACTTACTCGAGCCAATCCCAGTTCACAGCTAGAGGAAAAGTAATGTCTTTTCGAAACAAAATATCTCACGAGGTATTCTTTCAACAAAACCTGATTGGGTTTATCAGTGCCGCGGTCATTCACAGATCCATCAGTGGGGATAGCCACGGTAGTCGACCTGCTAGTGCTACTGTAGGGCACCGCTTCCTTGTCGGCACGGCTGTCAATGGTCAGGATCCACGGAGATAGTTCAGGCTTCTAACATGTCACGTCGTGGGTTATCCAAAGTTACCGATGTTGGAGTTTTAAAACATTTACGCATAGTGGTATCCATATTCAGGAAAGCACAAAACTTTCATGTCTGCTTGCAATCCTCCTTCCCCACCACGTCAAATTTTGGAGTTGGTAATCCACTCGTCATCTTAATGGACATCCACAACATTCGGGCCAACTGGCGTTGATGCATAAAAAAGATTATCAGCTTCGTAAGTGCATTTGTCTTTGATTAAGTATCTTCCCTTTCCTCCGTTTGGTAACACTACCAGGGTATTGGCGCTTCATTTTGATAATTTTGCAACTTTATCACAATTGAGCTTGACTCAACTTTCCTCTACTTCCTCTCGCAAAAGGAACACGTTCGCGATGCCACATGCTGCACAAATATGCGCAGGCAGCGCATCAGAGCACAACCACACTGATTGCATTGTAATTGGTAATGCGCTTATTTGCGCCGCGCCGACTTGCACAAGTTTGTCACCGTGAACGTTGTTTTGGATATTCGTCTGGCGCACATGGCATAGATGGAATATACCATGTTCACGCGAAAGGGAGGGGGTGTGCATGTAATCTATATTTATTTATGTTTTATTATGCTGTTTATTTTGTTTCTGACGTACAGAAATAAATATTTATGAACGCAGTGTGCATTACTGACCAAAGCGCCCTAACTACCAACTGTAGGCCTATTGCAAGTTTGGGGGGGTCCTCTGGGGGCCCCTACATTTGGCGGGGCCTAAGGCGGTTGCCTAGGTACGCCTCAATTAAGAACCGCCACTGATTACATGTATACATACTTGAAGAGGGGGGCCCTTTAAAGGGTTTTGTCCTGGGACTGACCAATGCTCTCAGAGGCCCTGCCTACAGCCTTAGTAGATAGACATAGAACCACAATCTTATTCAAAATAGAGAGAGAGAGAGAGAGAGAGAGAGAGAGAGAGAGAGAGAGAGAGAGAGAGAGAACCATAGCCTTAGGGACTGTTCATTATTTAAAATTTGACAACCAAGGGACAATTCAGTCATCAGAAGATTTCCTCCCTTGGTTGTCAAATTTTGCATGACCCTCCCCTCTGGAACTTCAAAACTCTGACGGCTTTCCCCACGGCGTTATCTAAAAATGTTTCTTCAGTAACGTACATTTAACTTTTGACAAACATTGATTGACCAATGTTGCCACTTACTGAATGTGGCAAACAAAGTACTTTAAAAAAAATATATATATATTGAACATTTTTGAATGACTTTCCCCTTTATATAAAAAAATGTTGGTTGACTCTCACCTCAACAAATTATAAAAATGGCATGACCCTCCCATATTTTCCCCCATTGTCCCCGACAATATATGGCAGTGTATGACAGTGTTCAGTGTGCATTTGATTGCAGAGCCTATAAAAAGTCAACACACCCCTGTTTAAGTTTTTTTTAGAATGATCTTATGATGTCACCTTGTTTTTTAAATAATCTTTTTTTTTTTTTTACAGTACTTTACTTCTTTGGATGCCGAGCTGAGGACCCCATCATCATTTCACTACAATAATATGTATGTGACAAATAAAATAACTTGAACTTGAATCTTCCATCACACAGTGCACCTTCAGTTGCACCTTCAGATGATTTTCTTTCAATGTATCTCTGTGCTTTGGGGTGTATTCAGTTTAATATCTAACTCTCTAAGTCATTCCAAGTCTAGGATGCCTATGATATATTTTTTGTTAAATGTGACATTGTTTAGGTAATACCTTAAAAAAATATATGATGATATTTTCCCTCTAATTCCGTCTTACTTACAATTTATTGCATATGTAGACTTTCAAGGGATTAGGGTAGGAGTTTAAGAGCCAATACAAACCTTCAATATTTTATGTGTGTGTGTGTGCGTGCGTGCGTGCATGGGTGCGTGCGTGCGTGCGTGTGTGTGTGTGTGTGTGTGTGTGTGTGTGTGTGTGTGTGTGTGTGTGTGTGTGTGTGTGTGTGCGTGTGTGTGTCACTGTGCATGCGTGTGCAGGGGTAGGTGAGGGGTAGGCTGGTTTGAAATGAGCAAGTCACTAGGTTAGAAAATGACATAGGTGGAGTTGAGACCCACACACACACACACACACACACACACACACACACACACACACACACACACACACACACACACACACACACAATGACATAGGAGGGGCAGTGCCGTGTTTGGGCGCTATCGAAAGGAGCCCGATTTACTCTTATTTGATTGCTTTTCAATAGCTGATGGCTTTGGCCACAGATGACCGAACCTCTCTAGCCCCTTCCTCTCCGATACATACACACACACACACACACACGCACACACACAGAGACACAGACAAACACACACACACACACACATATGCATGCACTCCCGCACACGCGCACGTGCACACACACACACACGCATATGCATGCACTCCTGCACACACACACACATGCGTGCACTCCCGCACACACACACACATGCGTGCACTCCCGCACACACACACACGGACGCACGCACACACACACACACACACACACACACACACACACACACACACACACACACACACACACACACACACACACACACACACACACACACACACACACACATGCACTCCCGCACACACACACACACAGACACACACACAAACGCTCACACACACACACGCACACACACACACAAACACACACACCTGGCTCCCTCGGTCTGCTGAGCACCTCTCAATCGGCTTGGCCCCACAATCCCTTTTACTGCAAACAATTCTCAAGGCCCTTTTCCATCAAGCCCTCGTAGACGACACACACACACACACACACACACACACACACACACACACACACACACACACACACACACACACACACACACACACACAGACACAGACACACACACACACACACACACACACACACACACACACACACACACACACACACACACACACACACACACACACACACACACAGACACACACACACAGGCTGCAGACACACACACACACACAGGCTACACACACACACACACACACACACACACACACACACACACACACACACACACACACACACACACATTGAGAGGGATGAATGAGTGGTGGCAGGGAGGATATTTCTAGTGAAGCGGCTGTTAAAAAGGAGAGAAAGCACGGATCAATAGACAGAGATGAACACACACACACAGACACACACACACACACACACACACCACACACACACACACACAAACACACACACACACACACACACACACACACACACACACACACACACACCAATCCATAGACATAGATGAAGGCTCCAGAGACTAAGACTTCAGCCCATTTGACGCCACTCACCACGTTAAGCACGGACACACACACACACACACACACACACAAAGCACATTTGTTGCCACTGATAGTGGACATAAGACAGCTACCGCTCTGCTACTGAGACGCGGGACAACCGTATTTTACTTCCAAAATGACCACACACAGTTGCGCACGCACACATGGCGTCTGGTTGAAACTGCACCCATGATTGTTGGTCACCAGGCGATATATGCAGTCTCTCTACAAAAAGTCCGTGCTCAGTAGAGGTGCTTAACTCGAATCTTTGGGGCGTCCAGGTTGATTGGATCATTCCAATGAGGGTATCCGGATTAGACGGATAAATAAAAGACGGATAAATAAAAATAAATAACGATAATGTATTTTTTTTTAAACGTTTCTGCCGTTAAGTGGCTATGGCCTCGCCTTTGTTGTCCCATTTATCAATTCACGTTGATAAATCAAAGAGTAAGACAGTTTGATCAACAAAACTCACTTTATGAATCGTCACAGTTCCGAAACTCATGCTGCGATCCGACCCACCTAGGTCTCCTCACTAAGCATGCGACCACGACTCGAAGAGCTTTTGGCAGCATTGAAACGGCATGTTCCTGATTTTGCAATAGACCTAAGTAATGTGTGTGTTTGTATTTAAGAAGACTAAGTCAAATATTTGGGAGCAGGAGTCTAGTTGAGCAGGGACAGACAGGAGACGAGCAGCAGATGACCACTCACTTCCGCTGCCGAGTTGCCTTGCGACTCGCACACTCGTGGCAAAAACGAAACGTATGCGTTGATCCGATCCGTAGGGGATTCGCTGCTATCAACAACTCAGTCAGGATTCGTCTCTCTCACCGAGTCGCCGAGGGCGCCGCTGACTCGGGCGAGGGGAGTGACAGCAGTAGCTTTAAAGCCTGTACGCTGTAACGCAGTGAGTGAGAGTCACGTCTGCAGACTATAATTTCCCTAAGAGTAGCCTACAGACTGAGATGTAAAAGCGTTGGTAGAGCACTGTTAACATTTAGAAATGTAGACCTCAACAGAGTACACGTACATATGGGGATCCGCGATTCGATTGGCCACAACAGGCAGGACGGATCAAACAGGCTCGATCAATGACGAGGCGGGAGTTGGTTCCGTTTTACTCAGTGACTGTTTGTGGACCACGGGGGGAGGGGGTGCTGAAAACATAGGCTACTAGAGAGATTAGAGAATGGCTGTTGTAGTCAACTAAAGAGGGATATATATTCCCGTTTCATAATTTCTCGCGCTGTAACTGCCATTTTGTTGACATATTAATGAAATGCCATCCGGTCTGTTCGGATGAGGTCTTGATCCGGCTCTCCAAACGAATCATCCGGGTTTTATAACAGCTCTAGTGCTCAGGGAGGCACTGAAGATTCCAGAGGACCTGTGATGGAGTGACCATCACTAGGGTTGTAGGTGTGTTCTGACTGGCACGCCAACGAGCCTGGCTCTTTGGTGTAGCGTGTCAGAGACCCGGTTTACTACCCCAGAAGGTCTGGGTTCGAGTCCCAGCTGGGCAACTCTACTCCCCTTCGCTACAAATGGTGTCAGAAGTGGGATGGCTGCCGTGAGGCCATCGGAAGCGTACCCATTGTGTGTGAGCCACGATTCCATGTGAGGGACCCCTAGGATTGGTGACCCCGGTGTGAGGGACCCCAGTGATGGGTGAAGCATTGATGATGGGGCACACTGGATGGGAGAAGCATGATGGGCAGTTGCGTGAGGGACACCATGAGTGTGTGAAGCGCATGGGTGCGCTTCCCGAAGGGGAAGGCAGTGTGATGGAGTGACCATCATTAGGTTTGTGTGTGTGTTCTGACTGTCACACCAAAGAGCATGGCTCTTTGGTGTAGCGGTCAGAGCCCCGGTTTACTACCCCAGAAGGTCTGGGTTCGAGTCCCAGCTGGGCAACTCTACTCCCCTTCGCTACAGGAGCCCACACGCATTCTCCGTCATGAAGTTACTCTGCTACCCTCAGGTCGACGCTTCAGGACATTAGTTTAGTTTATTAGGATCCCCATTAGCTAGGTGCAGACCCA
>NW_026945832.1:0-2500 GCF_034702125.1 Engraulis encrasicolus | reverse complement strand
AACAGCACAAACAAAAAAACAAACAAACTGCTTCGATGTAAGATGTTGAGTCAATATCGTACATCATTTCAGATAAGATGCTGCATATCATTGCTATAATCATAATACTGTAAAATAAGAAAATGATACTCTACTCTACTAGGATTAAATATTAATATGGACAGAGTGACAGAGAGAGAGAGAGAGAGAGAGAGAGAGAGAGAGAGAGAGAGAGAGAGAGAGAGAGAGAGAGAGAGAGAGAGAGAGAGAGAGAGAGAGAGACTATATCATGGTCAACATTAAAGATTTAGATAGTTTAAAATAGATTACTGTAGATGCTGGATAGCTGCAGGTGTATAGGCTAAGAGAGAGTGAGGCGTTGAATAGCATGCATCTATACAATGACGGAAGATATGACTGAATCGCATGTCTATCGGCTAAGAGAAATAGTAAGATGAAATGGTTCTATGGGCTAAGATATGGAGTACAAAGATGCTGAATATACAATGACAGAGTAGCAAGGGTCTATGGGCTAAACTGTGAAAGGATGAATAGCATGGCTTTGTGGCTTAGGAAATAGAGTAAGATGCTGGATTAACCCATTTTAGCCTGATGACTCATATACGTATGTTGTTTAACCTTTTGTGCCTGGAGACACAGAGAATTGCTGCATTCAGGCAATTCAGGACATTTCCGCGTTTTTCATAAAAAAATGTGGGTAGGCCTACAGCTGAATGGACACATTCTAATGCAAGGTGAAGGTTTAAATGTCACTTGGGTAAGGGTATGTCATATATATTTTTATGTGCATCAGAGGCTAAGATATGTAGGTTTTTATAGGCTGAGGGCAACTTTCCCAACAAGGGCTTGGGCATTCAGCAGGCGTTTTTTTGTTGTTGTTGTTTGCAGGTGCTTTAGGCATGAATGGAGTAATGCTTGAATAGCAAAGCGGCCCTGACTGCTCTCCACATGTGTCACTGGAGCTGAGCCTCTAGTGCCAGCACGGGGTCAGAGGTCAGAGGGGAGAGATAAAGCTGAACTACGAGAGAGAGAGAGAGAGAGAGAGAGAGAGAGAGAGAGAGAGAGAGAGAGAGAGAGAGAGAGAGAGAAATGTGATGTGATGTGATGTGAAATTGTGGTTAGCTGGCATTGGCCAACTACAGGACTGCAGTGNGTGTGTGTGTGTGGTGTGTGTGGTGTGTGTTGTGTGTGTGTGTGTGTGTGTGTGTGTGTGTGTGTGTGTGTGTGTGTGCGCGTGCGCGCGTGTGTGTGTGTGTGTGTGTGTGTGTGTGTGTGTGTGTGTGTGTGTGTGTGTGTAGGAGGTCTTCACTGTGCAGTTATGAGGGTTTAATGTAGAATCAGATCAGGGGCAAACGACTATGTTATACTCCAATAATGAAGACTTTTCAGAAACTGTCATGGCGTATGGTGTGGTATGAAGATTTTTCCTTCACAAAACCTTTCATGTTAATTTATAACGGTAACTATGCCTCACTAGGCCGTACATGATACACATAGTCATTAGAGTGGGCAAAGGGACTATGACTTCCCCTGACGAATACGTCTGGGCTGAGAAACTGCCAAGGATATATTACCTCTGTGGTTCCCAAACTTGGGGCCGGGACCCCTAGTGGGGTGGGGTGGGGGTGTCGCGGAGGTACTGAAGGTGGGTCGCGGACAAAAGGGACTTGTATTCAGTTGTATGGTTCTGTCCTGTGGATTTCTAGCAATATTAGCAGACAAACTATTAATGGAAAATCTAGCAATATTAATGACTTAGGCAATGTGTTGTCCACAGATATTTTTTTTCAAGGGCACAAGGCCAAAGTGGAAGGGCACTCGCAAAATTCCTGCCCTGACTATGACCAAGAGTGCGTTACAATGTGCGGCCTTGCCTCCTCCACTTGTGCTTGTTTCCTCGCCCCACTTCCTGGCCCCTCCTCCGTGGAGAAAACGATTAAGTTTCCCAGCTGTCAGCCTAACCACAACAACTTTGAGGGACTGTTTTTCATTCACCATCCCAATTGCAAATCAGAAAAAGAGTTTACAATTGAGCTTTTGCAAAATATTTAAATATAATGTTGTCAGTGATGTCATCATGACATATATGACAGGAAGTAAGGTCACATATTGGAACGCACCCTATAACTATGGTGGCTGGGGGATCGCAAAAATATTCCAAAGTCTAAAAGGGGGCCTCCGCTGAAATAGTTTGGGAACCACTGCATTACCTATTGATTGCCAGCTCCTCAGTGACACTACTTGTTCATGTTTTGTATTTGTGGTAGGATATATGGAAAGTGTTGCGTGGTGGGAATTTCCAAGTATAAATTTACTGTAGACCCTGTGACAACGTCATATGTTCTATCCATTCTGTAGATGTGGTTGTGAACCATGACAAATGGATATTTAGGAAGGAAGTAGTCCAAGGCACTCTTCATGTGCAGAAGGTATTAAATACTTTTCCAACATGGCTAATTTAATTATTAACTGCTCCTTTTGACTGTTGGTTTTTTTTTCT
>NW_026945831.1:0-30484 GCF_034702125.1 Engraulis encrasicolus | reverse complement strand
CTTAAAAAAAAAATTTCCCCCTTACATTTCATTATGCAGACATCAATCTAACTAAATAAATCACCAAAAGTGAGGAAAATAGGAAATATAGAAAAAGTAGCAAAATGGCTCCAACATCAGCTGAGGAAGCTTTCTACTATCTTTCTTTCTTTTCTGTTTTGTCTTGTTGATTTGACTAGGCCAGTGGTTTTCAAAGTGGGGTCCGGGGACCCCTGGGGGGCTGCAAGGGGATGCCAGGGGGGCCGTGGCAGATTGGCAGGAAAAACATAGTAAAATAGGCCAAAATAAGCCAAAAGTAAGCTAAACGACCCCAGTGGAACAATTTTCTTCTTAACAATGTAAATATGTGTATATAGCCTAAGTATTATGGTCTCTTTAGTTTTTGAATTAATTGGTTTAGGAATGCACCAACTCCATTGAGTTGTCAAACCAGGTGCACAGAAAAAGTAGTATGGCACTGTCTATGTTAGGGGGGCCCTTGGCTTAAATCTACAGGTAGGGGGCCTTGTCACGGTAAAGTTTGGAAACTCCTGGTCCTGGACTAGGCTAAAACCTTATTAAAAATAAAACAAATTGTTAATTGTTATCCTCTCATCTGTCCCTTTCCTTTTGTGTCATGATTTTTGAGCCACGACAAAAAGAACAGTGCAGTAGACTATGCCAGAAAGCTGTAATCATTACACCTGTTAAGCCACATTCCTCCCCTGCAACTCCATTGACGACACATCTCAAGTGCATCTTTAGAATGGTAGGCTAATGCTGTGAAAAAATATTCTGATGGGGTAGGGCTTTTGGGGGGCAGGAGAATGCAGTATGGAATGCAGTCAGTAACCAGGGAGGAGAGAAACAAAGTACAAATAAACCCTATTAGGCCTACATAACACGCCATAACAAGTATATTACAGATCAGCTATTGCTGCCAATGGTGGACAAGCCTAAGAAACCTTGTGCCTGTGTGACAATGAACACCTGGTCAGCTTTACCCAGCTGGGGCTTAATTATGAACATCACACACACACAATCTATTCTCTCCCGTGCTGAGAAGGTGCATTAGATTTAACGTTATGCGGTTAAACACATTGTTTATATGTAGGCCTACCATTGAGAGTGAATATTCTATTTACTCTCAATGAGGCCACCACATCATGCAGGTATATGGAATGTCATATCTGCTGTTGGGTAATGTCATTCTGCTATTACTTTCTGTTTCATTGTGAGTGGACTATGTTGTTTCTAGAGCTTTCCAGAGAGAGAGAGAGAGAGAGAGAGAGAGAGAGAGAGAGAGAGAGAGAGAGAGAGCGAGAGAGAGAGAGATTCTCATGATTTAATTCACGTCAATATCCTGCTAACACTAGTACAAAACAGACAGGACGGGGGAACCACCCTTCCCCTCGTGGCAGACCACAAAGCGCGCTCACATACCAACCGTCAAGTGACTGCACGCCTTTTTTGCAGGGGGGGTTAAAAAAAGGAAGAGGTTTGCAAAACATCGTGAAAACAAAATTATGTCTCAATGAGTTAAATACTTAGTCAATTCCGGCTTACTTATGCCATGCGTCACGCAAGACAGACAGGGAAAAACGTTCTTTAGATTATAGACATTAATTTCTTTTTGGTTATGAAGGCCTAACTAACTGCGGAAGGCGTCTCCATCGCGTCTTCCTATAAGAAGTTGTTTATTCTTAAAGGACTTAGTTCTCAGACATCACTCAGTTCATACTTTTTCATACTTTAGCAATCCAATGAAATATAGCTCATCAACTCACCCTGAAATCATGTGAAGTGCGCGGTTAAGTTTCCAACTTCGGAGCGTTGACGTGAACTTGACGGTGGCGACAGAACAAATGTCAGTCCCAAACCCTTAAACAGTAATTGTCAATAGATACACGTGACGCATGGCTCACTGATTGGATAGCAGCAATTTTATTCACTGTCCAACCCAACCTATGATCTTCAGTAGGTTGGGTTGGACCGATCATCGCACCAACAGTGCGTTCCCCACAGCCAAGCGGTGGAGACGAAGAAAGGGACGCGCCACAGTAGACCGTCCGTGTAGACGCGGTGGAGTCCTCTCACCGGACAACGCGCTCCTGCCTGGTATGTGTTCAGTCCACCGCTTATTTGGATAGCTTATGGGCGCAGCAAATACAAAGCTTTAGCCTACTGTAGCCTACATGTTGCGTAGGGAAAGCAATCCAAAACAACCACAATAGTTTCAGAACAGAGAAAACGATTAGACATAGGCTAGGCTACCGGTAGGCTGAGTGGCGTCTTGAGAGATATATTGTAGTCTAGTCTAGTGGAGACGAGCCAAGAGGATACCTCAAGTCATTTAGTGTTTACTGAAGATAATCGTTTATTGTGTGTTGCAATAATAAAGCAGTATAGGCGACAGGACGTCCGGTCCTCGCCCTCTCTCGGAAAGCGAAACTGTTTTGAGGTGAAACAGCGGCAGTAGCAAGTCTAGAGACAGGATGCGGCTGACGGAAGTGGTGGGTGAAGATGATGAAACTTAATTCATTGTTATCAGAAAGCCAGCTACTGCGTCAAGAGGAGGTGGTCACAATACTAGCCTATGCTAAATACATGGATTATGAGAGTTGGTTTAACTGTTTGACATGTAGGCCTAAGACATCCTCTTTTTTTTAATCATGGTCACTGGTCAGAAACCCATTAACATGTCAATGCAGCCATGCCTGTGTCATTGATGCCGTCCACCATTCAAATGATCCAGAGGCAGCACTGTGTGGTGGTAGATTCAGTGGGACACTTTTTTAATAGCATGCTAAAACCATCTAAATTCATCAGAATGTTTCCAATGTCTCTATATTTTCCTTAAATAGGTTGATGTGATTAAATTAAAGAGGAGCTTATTTCAGTTAATTAACGAATAAAACACATTTTTACCCCTTGAAGACCAGCTGACAGCCCCTTAACAAAACCGAATCTTTCATGTTGAGTGGGTCACTTTGTCAGGTTGAGTGGGACAATATTTTGTGATCAAATCTGACATATAGGGGCAATTGAAAAAAAAAATTTAAGTATATGAAAACATTTATTAGAATGTATTGTCACCAAGTAATACAAAAATCACACATTTGTAGACTCATGGATATTATGGTTAAGGCCTATCCGCCACCGCCACCATGCCCACTGTTGGCACATCCACCCCATATCCACCACTGCAGCAGATATTTCATTTTACCACTATAACTTTTGAAGCGAGGCACATATTTGCACCAAACTTGGTTTGCTATCACAGCACAACATGATTGCAAACTGATTACATTTTGGAGTTAAACACTTTTAAGATGGTCAACTTTTCAAGATGGCTGACCTTTGGTTTGTGCAATTGCAGTTGCAGTTCATGGTATACACGTCTGGCTGTGGAGGGTGACTGCATAGTAGTGGTGTGGATCGGCACTGCCCTCACGATCCGATTCGATCACGATTCGGGAGGTAGTAGATCCGATTCGATTCGATTCTATTAGATCCAATCCGATTCGATTCAATTCTTCAATGCATTGAAATGCATTACATTTCTACTGAACGCAAAGCAAATGTTCAGCCATGATGAGGAAATACAAGTAGTCAGATACTGAGCAACAATTTATTGGCTGTTTTCTGTATCAGTCTGTATCAGTCTTGCAATGTTTTGAAGTGTTTTTATTTAATTTAACATTCATTTGCTCCCGAAATATCCATGGAAGTAATTGAAACTTAAAAAAATTGCCGGATTGATTCTGGAACTTGCTGGATCTGGATCTGGATCGTCCATGCCCCGGATCGATCCGGATCGCCGAATCGATCATTGTTGACACCACTAGTACATAGGCCCAGGTTTTTTTGCAGACAACAATAAATTACAAGGAATTTTGATATTGATATTGATAGATATTGATTGAAAATATTGCTAAATACAATATTAAGAAAAAAAAATGGAAGAAATTTCATGAATAAAAGCACTGTCCCACTCAACCTGAAACGCCCTGTCCCACTCAACCTAACACTGTCAGGTTGAGTGGGACAGTGTTTTAAGTGCAATTTTCATAAAAAATAAATAATGTTTCATTTTAAATGATGGTGATTTATAATAACACTCACATTATGATCCATTAAAAGCTTATAATATTCTTACCCCATAAAGTGTACATCGTGTCACCGTGTCATTGTTTCTGGAGGGAAGGTCAATAAAGCTACCAGAGCGAATTCGCCAGGAGCGAGGCTTCTTGAGCGACCAGAGCGGATTTTGAATTTTGATTAAATTCAAGCTAATCTTAAACGAATTCGCTGTGACGTGGTTCGGTGAAAACCAATTGGAACGTTCATATCAAGGAATATCCCATCTGTCAAGACAGCCGTTATGTGATTAGCTGAATCAAACATGTCAGTGCAGCGTCCAGAGCGAATAAAGCGAATTCATGGCGAAACTTCTTCAACCACCCCAGCTACCTGGGTCGCGTAGGTAGCGCCTGATGTACACGGACCATTAGGGTGCAGAAATACCCAATCACTTGCATGGTGTGAATTCTGTGAGGTTCAAGAGGTGACACAACTTGAAATATAAAAAAAGGATCATCTTTGTGATATCAGACCAATCAAATCATTGTTTCTTGTCCACTAGACATTCAGCAATAATCCACTAACAATATCTGTGATTGGGCAAAAAAAACAACTTTATTTGACCAATAACCCACTCAACCTGATGTCCCACTCAACCTGAATCTACCCTAGGCCTAACAGCCTTGGCCTTGACATGTATTCTGCATTCGGTAGGAGTACATTTGAAAAATAAATCTTTCCAACACTGCTGTAGGCAAGGCATGGCTGAGTGATTTAACTAGAGAAAGTACTTGGGTGGTTGGCGTTTAACGGCGTAACCCAAAAAGAAAAAGTTTTTCCAATTCCTGAAAAAAATGATGGAAAAAATTGGAAAAAATAGAACAAAATAAAGCTATTAGTGGTCCGTGGAATTTCGCCTAATTTTTGTCATTTTTGGGAAAATGTGCCTTGGTGTGACATTTCTGTAAGATAGCCTACAATAAAATTATTAACATTCTGTACATATCCCCCATGCTCTTTGTACTATTATTCCTTTAACCCCCACCCCACACACACTACTACTACCCACCCACACCCCCACCCACACCTGCCTATGCAATGTACAGACAGACAACTGTGATTTCACTGCATGGTTTCACTCTGCTACTACACAGTACTACTACACTACTACACTACAAATAAATCTCCTGGTATCCTTATATCCTTGCATGAGAGATGAAAAACAAGTAAGGATTGAGTAACACATTGCATAAGCATGTCACACCGCAGGACATGAAGTCACACCACAGGAAATTCACTGCATTGTGGCCCTTTTAATCCTTTTGTATACTACATGGCTGACCTCTGAGCTCACGCTAACTAAATAATGATATTGTGTTTAATCTTAATATGTCTTTTCATTTATAAAATTTAAGAGCAGTTACACCACAGGACACCATAAAATGAACCTAAGCATTGTGTGACAGAAAAATTGCAATATGTAGACATATTAAGGGGTGAATAATAGTCACCTTAAACTTCCACAATACTCTCCAACAACTGAGGTACTGACTGGTTGACCTTGTAGTTGGCCTTTTAGCCACAATTTGTGTTACGAAATTGAACTTGTAGTTAATATTACTGTCTTGACTTAATATAAAGTTAATATAAATGCTTGATACATTATTCAAAATGTTGTTGGTTAATTTATATAATGTTACGAAAAAACACGTCACGTCACGTCACGTCACGTCACGTCACGTCACGTCACGTCACGTCACGCCACGTCACGTCAACCACCCACTTATATCTTTGATATAAGAATTATGAAAAAGTGTCTAGTTCTACCATTTTATTTAACAAAAAACCTGCTTAACCATAGGCCTAGTATTATTTTGCTGCTTCACGCAGCCAGTATCCTACTAGACCACACTCCTAAGGCAACAACCCTGTCAAATGAAGGCAATGAACACAATATGTTGGACATTTGGCGTGTGTGTGTGTGTGTGTGTGTGTGTGTGTGTGTGTGTGTGTGTGTGTGTGTGTGTGTGTGTGTGTGTGTGTGTGTGTGTGTGTGTGTGTGTGTGTGTGTGTGTGTGTGTGTGTGTGGAGTCAGTAAGAACCAGGGATGAGAGAATGGATAAACAAAATAGGCCTACAAATAAACCATAAGATAGGCCTACATAACATCATACACGCCATAACAAGTCTATTACAGATCAGCTATTGCTGCCAATGGTGGACAAGCGAAACCTTGTGACTGTGAAAGCTTTATCCAGCTGCGGGTTAATTATGAACATCACACACACA
Organism: Engraulis encrasicolus; assembly: GCF_034702125.1. Classification (NCBI taxonomy): domain Eukaryota; kingdom Metazoa; phylum Chordata; class Actinopteri; order Clupeiformes; family Engraulidae; genus Engraulis; species Engraulis encrasicolus. Next base: position 24,133 of record NW_026945831.1, on the reverse strand, counting down.
ATCTCATCTCTCCCGTGCTGAGAAGGTACATTACGCAACGTTATGCGATTAAACACATTTTTTATATGTAGGCCTACACATCATGCAGGTATATGGAATGTCATATCTGCTGTTGGGTAATGTCATTCTGCTATTACTTTCTGTTTCATTGTGAGTGGACTATGTTGTTTCTAGAGCTTTCCAGAGAGAGAGAGAGAGGCCCTCTGTGCATTTGAGTTAGACACCCCTGGTGTCTGTGTGTGTGTGTCTGTCTGTCTGTGTGTGTGTGTGTGTGTGTGTGTGTGTGTGTGTGTGTGTCTGTCTGTCTGTGTGTGTGTGTTTGAGTTGGTTTGCAGCTCTGTAATACGCTGTCTAATGCTGTATTTCAGTGTTTCCCAGCCTTTTTTGTGTTGCAGACCCCCTGAGCCGTTTTGTCTTAACGCGAGTAGGCTACCTCCTAACTTGTGTATCTCCTCTTCTGTCCCTGTGTGACTATATTCCATTCATTTGTTACCTCCGCCAAAGTTATGTTTTCGGTCGCGTTGGTTTGTCTTTCTGTTTGTTTGTCTGTGTGTTTGTTTGTCTGTCAGCATAACGCATAAAGTTATGAACGGATTTGGATGGAACTTTGTGGAGTTCTTGGAAATGACTTTTTGGTGGTGATCCGGGGATCACGATCCGAAAGCAGCATTTAAAAAAAAGATTCTTCACCATTGCTAGCCAACAAATCTAGATGCCCCTAGTGACTGCAAATTGAATTGCAAATTTGAAGGGCAGATTTTGACATTCCAGTTTCTAACTCCACAAAAAGAAGGCAGAAAGACTTTTAAAAAAGACGGTGTAACAAATATTCTATGAAGCAGCTTCCTTGGCGAATTTCTAGTTCATTACATTTGTCCATGTACCCCCTGCAGTGTGTATGCGTACCCTTAGTAGTGGATGGGAATCACTGATGTATATGGTGTGGAGGGCTTTAAAAGTCAAGAGGAGTTGGCCTCAGCCATGAGTCAGAAGGCTAAGGCACTGCACGCCAGGGACCCGGGTTCGATTCTGGCCCGACGTAATTTCCTGACCCTCCCCTGTCTCTCTCTCCCACTCATTTCCTGGCCCTGACTCGCATGTTTTTTTTTCCAAAGTCAATCCCTTGAGATATTCTATGTGTATTGTATGTTGTTTCTAATGTGGCAGGCAATATACAAAGTCAGTGGCATAAAATATAATCTATAATGTTAAAACATTTCCCCTCTAAGCCAGTTGAAGATGCACAGACCTCAGTCTCCAGTGTCCAGCTGTTTGTCTATGAAGAGTGACAAGTCCATATACAAGTCCATAAATATCAACTCTCAACCTCCTCCACAGTGAGTGCTATAATAGTAATACTAATTTTTTTCCTAAACTTTATTTTAAAACAATAGGCTACTGCACTTATCAATATTAATGCGGACAGCCGTGGCATAGTGGTTAGAGAGGTGAACTTAAGATCAGAGGGTTGCAGGTTCGAATCCCACCTTTACCAGTCCTACTCTATTCATGCTTGAAGTGCAATTGAGCAAGGCACTTAACCCCACATTGATCCAGGACCTCTAACCAATACCCTGTAAAATAACTAAAGTTGCTTTGGATAAAAGTGTCAGCTAAGTGTAATGTAATGTAATATAATCAATAGCTCAAGATGTGTATTTATGATCTCTGTCGCCAGGACGTCTAAGATGCACAGACCTCAGTCTCCAGTGTCCAGCTGTGTCTCTATGAAGAGTGACAAGTCCATACATCAGCCCCCAAATATAAGACCCCAACCTCCTCCACAGTGAGTACTTAACTAATACTAGTAGAGCAGATTAAAGGCCTTTTTTAAGAGAATCGTTCACTTTGGTATAAAAGCATGAAATTTGGCACAGATACTCTCTAAGGGTCACTTTTTGGAAAAAAAGCGCTGGCCACGCAAAAATTCAATATGGCGGCCATTTTTCAAGATGGCCGCCACTGCTACTGAATGGTTAGTGTAAAACCCATTAACTTTGGTTTAAAAACATGAAATTTGGCTCAAATACTCTCTAAGGGTCACTTTTTAGTAAAAAGCACTGGTCACACAAAAAAATCAATATGGCAGCCATTATTCAAGATGGCCGCCTTTTCTACTATTGGTTAGTGTAAAAGCCATTTACTTTGGTATACAAACATGAAATTTGGCTGAAATACTCTCTAAGGGTCACTTTTAAGAAAAGAAGCACTGGCCACGTGAAATTTCAACATGGCACCCGTTTTTCAAGATGGCCGCCATTGCTACTAAACGATTAGTGTAAAAACCATTTACTTTGGTATTAAAACATGAAATTTGGCTGAAATACTGTTTGAGGGCCATTGTTTTGGAAAAAATGCATTGGCCACCCAAAAATTCAATATGGTGGCCATTTTTCAAGATGGCCTCCATTGCTCCTCAAAAGTTGGTGTAAAAGTTGTTTACTTTGGTATAAAAACATTTGTTTTTTTCAGAAATACTCTCTGTGGGCCACTGTTTTGGAAGAAGGCCCTGACTACACAAAAAATCAATATGGTATCCATTTTTCAAGATGGCTGCCATTGCTAATGCTGTTTTTAAAATTGGTACATATACAGTAAATCATGGTCTAGAATCACATATCCTCTATTCACATGTACAGCTGCAAAGGTCTGTGCAACTGAAACCCAATTTAAAACATATGCATCTTTGCAGCCACACTTGATAGTTTTTCACAATTTTCTGCAATTGTTAGATTTGCAGTCCAGAAGACCTCCCATTGTTTACCAAGCTTTTTCTGTCCTCAGTCAGCAGGACTCTCTGCTTTTGGTTGACCTTTGGTTGCTTATGGGCAAACATATCAAATCTAGCCTCATCAATGTGGCTGGACCATCCATCTCTTGTGAAGTGCTCTCTGCTGAATGTCGATTTCACTGTGTTGTCTCCATGAATGACCTTTGCTCAGCCACAGTCATACAGTAGCTGAGTTACTTGCCATTGATGCATCATCAGTCCCCAATTCTTTTGATCAAGATGTTCTGCCATGGATGATATTGTCAGATTGGCGCAAGCTCTTGCAGATGACCCACACTTCCATCAAGTTGTTGGCCTTGGAGAGTGACTAAGTCCAGTCACACAGCAGTCCATTCAGAACCTCCTGAGGCTAAGCTCAGTGACATGAGCTGGAGAAGAGAGATGGTGTGCTGTACCGCTAGAGGGTTGATCACGGCAGGTATGTGTATCAGCTGGTGCTCCCCAAATAGTTCTGGAAGACAGCACTAGAGGGTGTGCATGATGAGGTTGGGCCCTATAACTTGCCCGTGCCCAGTTTTTATGGCCTGGCATGGCCAATGACATCGAAGAGAAGTGCTTGAGGTGTGAGTGCTGTTTCAGATGGAAATTTGTTCTTCAGAGAGCTGCACCAATGGAGAGCATTACGCCCATGTACCCACAGGAGCTCATCTGCATGGACTACATCTTTGTCTCTGGAACAGACAGTTGTGACACACAAAACATCTTTGTCATCACTGAAAACTTTATAAAGTTCTCAGTAGTAGTACCCACATGAGACCAAAAAACATTCAGTGGATTGGGGATGAGCATTCGTCCTGCAGTCGAATGTGGTGCTTTATTACAGTGGTACGGCCATAGGTGAGCTCATCTGTGGCAAATAACTGTGGGACACTGTTGACGTCTCTTCCAATGCTCAGGGATAGGTGAATCCTCACGTTTGAATATGAGTAGCCCAGAGGATGACTCAGGCGCACAAGGAGCATGTTGGCTGGGATCAAATGAGGTGACACATTGGGTTAATGATATCTGCAAGGACACTGTGGTCAGTCATGTTGCAAAGCACAATGGGCAGGGCAGGATTAAGATGGACTGGGGTCCCTAGGCTACAGTTTGACAGGAAATTTCGCTGCAAAACTACATGGCCAGTGTCATTCCGAGGTAAAAATTAAGAATAACATATATGGAGACAAATCTGAATACTGCCTCTTGTCACAATTCTGTCTTCCACACTCCCCACCCCCCTTTAGCCAACTGGATCCCCCTGGCAAGTGGGGGCCCCTAGACTGCAGCCATAACTAGCTTGTGGGTTAATCCAGCCCTGACGATGGGAAATTTACAGTTTGTAGCAACAGTACACCACCTGGCAATTGACAATGTTCATGTGGTCCAGTCTTTCCTAATCCAACAAGGCCAGTGGTGTATAGCTTTTGATGAGCCGGTATGGTGAGAGCTTTGCGACCCCATAGCCTGACAGTGTGTGGGCGCTTTGTGGTCTCATAGCCTTAGGCAATAGCTGCCATCAGAGTGAGCTCGGAAAAGGGATTTCAAACCAATTTTTTGAATGCAGTCTTGGTGGAGATGGTCAAGGACATTGGTGCTAATCTTGAAAAATTGCTGCCATATTGAATTTCTGTGTGGCCACTGTGCCTTTTTCCAAAACAGTGGCCCTCAGAGAGTATTTATGACAACTGTCATGTTTTTATACCAAACAAAATGACTTTTACACCAACCATTTAGTAGCAATGGCCGCCATCTTGAAAATGACCGTCATATTGAATTTTTGGGTGGCCAGGGTCTTTTTCAAAACAGTGCCCCTCAGACAGCATTTCAGCCGAATTTCATGTTTTTATGTAAAAGTAAATGGTTTTTACACTAACCATTTAGTAGCAATGGCGGCCATCTTGAAAAACGGCCACCACATTGAATTTTCGCTTGGCCAGTGCTTTTTTCCTAAAAAGTGACCTGTAGAGAGTATTTCAGCCAAATTTCATGTCTTTATACCAAACTAAAAGGGTTTTACACTGACCATTAGTAGCAGAGGCGGCCATCTTGAAAAATGGCCGCCATATTGAATTTTTGCGTGGCCAGCGCTTTTTTTCTAAAAAGTGACCCTTAGAGAGTATTTTCGCCAAATTTCATGTTTGTATCCCAAAGTAAGTGGCTATTACACTAAGCAATAGTAGAAAAGGCGGCCATCTTGAAAAATGACCGCCATATTGATTTTTTTGCGTGGCCAGTGCTTTTTACTGAAAAGTGACCCTTGGAGAGTATTTGAGCCAAATTTCATGTTTTAAACCAAAGTTAATGGGTTTTACACTAACCATTCAGTAGCAGTGGCGGCCATCTTGAAAAATGGCCGCCATATTGAATTTTTGCGTGGCCAGCGCTTTTTTTCCAAAAAGTGACCCTTAGAGAGTATCTGTGCCAAATTTCATGCTTTTATACCAAAGTGAACGATTATGTTACTAATCTGCTCTACTATACAGACAAACCTCTTTCTAAACATTATGTTAAACCTGTGTAATGTGTGATGTGCTATCTTCATAGCCAAGTAGACCATGTGTATGTGTGTTGGAACAAGGATTAAGACATCCAAGGCACTCTTCTTCTTCTTCGTTAAAAAAGTTTTAAATTAAAAATTAATGGTTGAACATTTTAAAGATTGCCAACATATTTCGGCCTGTAATGTATATTTCACTATATTTAAGAATGTGTATATTTCCGTTGTCAAGGACGTCTCAAGAGCACAGACCTCAGTCTCCAGTGTCCAGCTGTGTGTCTATGAAGAGTGACAAGTCCATAGAGCAGCCTCCAAATATAAGCCCCCTATCTCCTCCTCGGTGAGTACTATAATGTCGCCTATTCCCAGCTGTTTTTATGTATTTATATCTCAGGTATAGTGATATCTTAATGTGTATTATGTGCGTTTATGTATCTGTGTATCTCTGTCACCAGAACGTCTCAGAAGTGCAGATCATCATCTCCAGTGTCCAGCTGTGTGTCTATGAAGAGTAACAACTCCATAGACCATCCACCAAATATCAGCTCTCAGCCTCATCCACAGTTAGTGCTGTACTGTACTACTACTAATAATAAGACACAATTTTCAAAACTTTATTTTAACCCCTTAAGACACGGCATAATAAAGTAGCTGTTACCAGAATGGTAATGACCAAGTCGTAATGGATTACTAAAGTCCCTGTGCACTGTCACAGTAGTGTAGTACTAAATTAGTTAACTTTCAACGTCTATTACACCGTGCCACAGGAGGTAGGTAAGAGCGTTGCTGGTTCGAATCCCAGTCTATCCATTGTCCTTAGGCAAGTCACCTAACCTAATTATTATTAGCTAATAATTTGGTCCTTGTCATTTTTGCCCTTTTGTTGTTTAAATTCACTGTAAAGATAGAAAAATGCAAATTCAACTCATTGGACATTATCTACATCAGTGTATTTGTTTCCAGAATAACAGAAACGGTTCATAATGGTCATTCTCACTGAGAAATCAAGAGAAATGTCTAATTTCAGGAGGGAGGCTAATAATATCGTCCTCAACTGTATGTGTGTTTATGTATCTGTGTATCTCTGTCACCAGGACGTCTCAGAAGTGCAGATCATCCTCTCCAGTGCCGAGCTGTGTGTCCATGAAGAGTGACCAGTCCATGGATCAGCCCCCAAATATCAGCTCTCAGCCTCCTCCACAGTTAATAATAATAATAATACACATTTTTCTAAACTTTATTTTAAAACAATCCTGCATTTATCAATGTTAATGTGGGCAGCCGTGGCATAGTGGTTCGGGAGGTGAACGTAAGATCAGAGGGTTGCAGGTTCGAATCCCAGTCTATCCAGTGTCCAAGTCACCTAACCCCACATTGCTCTAGGGACTGTAACCAATACCCTGTAAAATAACTGTAAGTGGCTTTGGATAAAAGCAATAGCTGTGTAATGTAATGTAACATGCTCAATATGTGTATTTGTATGTATCTGTTGTTAGGATGTTTAAGAAGTGTAGATCATCATCTCCAGTGTCCAGTTGTGTGTCTATGAAGAGTGACAAGTCCATACATCAGCCACCAAATATCAGCCCCCACTCCCCTCCACAGTAAGTATGTTGCTAATATGTACAGTATAAAGAGGTGTCTTTATGGCAAGTAAAGTGTGACTGAGGCACCAGGCCCCATGTATTTAGGGGGCCCACACATAGTCCGATTTCTGAAAATATATATCTGGGGGGTCCATTGGAGCTGATTGTAAATAGGGCCCAGCTGTGTGTCTAAGTAGAGTGACAAGTTAGTCCAGCCACCAAATATAAGCCAGAACTCTACTCCACTGTCAGTACCTACATTAATAAGTAAATAGATACACACATTACAATAAATAAATACCATTTTATTAAGACAACAGCACTGTGAGAAAAGAGGTACCGGTAATCCAGACAGTAATGTATTTGTCATCACATTTAAGCCTGACCATTATGTACTAACACTCTCTAGACTGTAAAACCTCTTCCTCACTTGTGCACTGCTATCCTTCATGTAAGGTGCAGTATACAAACCCAATGACTTAAAAGGTAGATCATGATGTAAAACATTGTACCCCCTCAAGGGAATTGAAGGAACGCAGTCTCGTCTACGGTGTTTATTGTAAAACAATACTGTATTATTATGTTATTGATAACGAGTGTTATTTGTGTATCTCTGTCACCAGGACATTTAAGAAGTGCAGATCATCATCTCCAGTGCCCAGCTGTGTGTCTATGAAGAGTGACAAGTCCATACATCAGCCCCCAAATATAAGCCCCCAACCTCCTCCACAGTAAGTACCTGAATAAATAGATAGATAAATACATTTATTAACAAACTAAAACAACACCACTGTGAGAAAACAGGTTCTGGTAGTCCAGACAGTAATATATTTGTCATGACATTTAACCATGACCATTATGACCTTACACTAACTTCACTGTAAACCCTCTTCCTCACGTGTGCACTGTAATCCTTTGTGTAAGACGCAGCATGCAAACTCAGTGACTTACCCCTTCAAGGGAATTGTAGGAACGCAGAGCCTCGTCTCCAGTGTTTATCTTAAAACAATACTGTATTTACAGTATAATTGATAATTGATAATTTATGTGTATACAGTGTGCATTTATATGAATTCATGTATTTCTATCACCAGAACGTCTAAGAAGCACAGATCGTCATCTCCTGTGCCCAGTTGTCTGTCTATGAGGAGTGACAAGTCCATAGTCCAATCCCCAAGTATCAGCCCTCAGCCTCCTCCACGGTAAGTACAGTTCTATAAATGTCTTTTAAAAAAAAAAAAAAGAAATCTAAACATAGCATAACGGGACGTGACGTGACGTGACGTGACGTGACGTGACTTAACATGACTTAACATGACTTAGCATAACACTCCTTTGGCTCCATGGGGACTATCAACACCCAAATGAACATCCCTCCTTTTGTCTCTTCTCTCCTCTCTCCCTCTCTTCTCTCATCTTCTCTTTCCTCTTCCTCTCCTCTGTGCTCTCTCCTCTACTTTCTCTCATTCTCTCCTCTCCTCTCCTCTCCTCCTCCCATCTCCTCTCCTCTCCTCTCTTCTCCCATCTCCTCTCCTCTCCTCTCCTCTCCTCACACACACACACACACACACACACACACACACACACACACACACACACACACACACACACACACACACACACACACACACACACTCTCTTGATGTTTCACTCACCACTTTCTGCAGGCCGTGTATGAGCAGCTACAGGCAGCTGGAAGGCCAAGCAGAGAGTGGAAAGAGGCCCCAAAGGGCTCAAGGTAAGCGGGTTGGTTTTGGGGTGTCAGGTTCGAATATCACTGTAAACCAGGGGTGGGGAACCTTTTTCATTTGAGGGGCCACTTCAAATTCCTCCAAGGGCCGTAAAAGTCATCCAAGGGCCATACTATGAACACAAACAATATACACACTTTAGGCCTATATTGAAGGCATCCACCTTTAAATTAGACCCTACCTTGGTTATGTCCCAGTTGAAGTTGCTGGCATTTATAACCGCCTCTACACTTTGGGTCTTCCTGTGGCTTTTGGCTTCTATTGCATACACTAGCACTTTAGAAGTCTAGCACTGTAATGTTATCATATAAATTAGTACTACATGTGTCAGGGTCGAAACCCACATCACTGTTCACGGGATCAAGTGGTGGAACTTCTGAGGTCCTCAGTTAGCACAACACCATAAAAATGGCTGAAATGTCAAGCCGTGTTACCGTCAATGGTGTTACGCATCAGCTATGACAGTTGAGGAGGAGTACGTTTTTGCCAATTTATCTCCATATTGACAGACAAACAAACAAAATAATTTGTGTTCTAGGGAGATGGGTTTGTCTGCTCTGTTTTTTCTCCTAAAAAAGTGCCGACTTGTTCCCCTGCACTGTTGACCGTAACACAGTTGAGTAACACGGTTGACTGTTTTGAAAGTGTTTTTGTGCTATTGATCCCTTATGTGTTGGAAAAATCCTATGAACAGACACTAGGGATTATCTCTGGAGAAATGACATAGTATTTGTCCATAACACCGTTGACAAAATAATCAAGCAAATGTTCGCTTTCATTAGAGTATTTATCAAATGATTTAATATTAAGCTTGGGAATTTGTTTGTTTGGAAACTTTAATATATACACTATGTAAACATGTAGGTCATGTAGTTGAAAAAAAATACTGATAATTGACATTTTGCTTTTGCCAAAAGCGCAGTCGAATCGTAGAATCACTCCTATGTCTATGTCTGCAGGGGAAGTAAAAAACGTAATTTCAAATTCTTTGTATGACCAGTGCATAAAGAAATTGACAATATAGCCGACTTGACTTGACTTGACTTAAATTCTTTAATCCAAAGGTGATTTTAATAATCCCACTATTCACACGCCTCTTCAAACACACTCTGCACATGCCCATTTCACCCGGGCCAGTTGAATTGGTGATTAATCGCGATTAATGTTTTTAAATCGATTAACGCATTAATCTATTAAAGTTGAATAATTGATTAATCATTTGCATCCCTACTTGCTGGATGTGTTTTCCTAAAATCTCACTTCCTTTCTTTTAATGGTAAGTACAGTTTTAGGCTAAGTAGGTTTCTTTTCTTATTTTTTAAAACAGAAGATGAAGTTCTACTGAAAGTTATAGAGAATCATAAAGCGAATCTGAAGAGGAAGTTTGAGAACATTTCTGAAGGTATCATCACACCTGGAGCTGAGACACACCTCAATAAGATCTACACAGAGCTCTACATCACAGAAGGAGAGAGTGAAGGGGTGAATAAGGAGCATGAGATTTGGCAGGTGGAGTCCGCATCGAGAGTGCAAACCACAGAAGACATACAAATCAATTGCAATGACATCTTCAAGCCTTTACCTGGACAGGAGAAGCATATCAGAACTGTGATGACCAAAGGTGTGGCTGGCATTGGGAAAACAGTCTCTGTGCAGAAGTTCATTCTTGATTGGGCTGATGGATTAGCCAATCAGAATGTGGACTTCATATTTCCGCTTCCTTTCCGTGAGTTAAATTTGGTCCGCAATGGTACTTATACTCTCCACAACTTGTTGCTAGAATTCCACCCTGAGCTGAAGGAGCTAAATGATGCTGAAAGATTGACAGGCTGTCAGCTTGTCTTTGTCTTTGATGGTCTGGACGAAAGCCGAATTTCGCTTCAATTCCAGTATATACCAAAAGTATATGACATGACACACAAGGCCACAGTGGATGTCCTGATGGCGAGCCTCATTCAAGGATCTCTACTTCCCTCTGCACTCATCTGGATAACCTCACGACCAGCAGCAGCCAGTGAGGTACCTAGTGATTATGTTGACCAAGTTACAGAAGTGCGAGGATTCAATGACCCACAGAAAGATGAGTATTTCAGGAAGAGAATCAGTGATGAGAGTCTGTCCACCAGAATCATCTCTCACATTAAGGAATCCAGGAGTCTCTACATCATGTGTCACCTTCCAGTCTTCTGTTGGATTGCAGCCACCGTGCTTCAGCAGATGGTGCAACAAGACAAGACCCAAGACATACCCAAAACTCTGACAGAGATGTTCATACACTTCCTGCTGATTCAGACCCTCAGGAAAAAACAGAAGTATCAAGACGGAAATGAGGCAGATCGGATGAGTTTCCTGGAGTCACAGAAAGAAATAATAATGAAATTGGCAGAACTTGCTTTCCGAAACCTGGAAAATGGCAGAGTCATGTTTTACGAAGAAGACCTGCAGGACAGCGGCATTAAGCCCATTAACATCACAGAGGCGTCAGAGTACTCTGGCTTGTGCACGAAGATCTTCAAAGAGGAATCTGTATTTCAGCAGAAGAAGGTGTACTGTTTCGTTCACCTGAGCATCCAGGAGTTTCTGGCTGCCCTGCATGTTTTTGTGTCTTACACCCACCTGATGGAGAGTGTAGGGACTTTCTTCTGCTTGGAGGACAGCCTCAAGCGGGCAGTAGGCAAAGTGCTGGACAGCACAAACGGACACCTTGACCTTTTTCTGCGGTTCCTGATGGGGGTTGCTCTGGAGACAAATCAGAGACTTTTGACAGGGCTGCTGAACCGGACACACGATACTACGGACAGCATCAAGGAGACATGCCAGTACATTAAAGGGCTGAACAAGGAGCATTTATCACCCGAGAGATGCATCAGTCTGCTGCAGTGCTTGTCTGAAGTGAACGATGACTCCATACTGAAAGAAATTCAGCAGTACCTCCAGTCGCCTAAGGACTTCAAACAGAGGTTATCTCCTGCTCACTGTTCAGCCATTGCCCATATGCTTCTGCTGTCTGAGAAAGTTCTGGATGAGTTTGACCTAAAGAGCTACAACACATCAGATGAGGGACGCAGGAGACTGCTACCAGCTGTAAGGTGCTTTAGGAAGGCAAGGTGGGCTTCATTTTCACCACACACACACACACGCACACGCATGCACACACACACACACAATATAACAGATGAAAGGAAGATTTGGGAGAATTCTTGGTGCTGCAAGGTGCTTCACAGCAGCCCATTTAATGTATAGATGGGTAATGTGTGGAGAGTACTAATAAGCACATCTTGCTAGTCTATGTATTGGAGGCATGCTTCGAGTACACTTTGACACACAGTTTGACACTTAGTTGCCATTATCCTCCATTTAAATGTGACGGCTCACACGCTATTTACACATACCCAGGAAAAAGTTTCTTCCCTTCTCTTTCTACCACTCAAAAGTGGGGATTTTGGAGAAAAAAAAAAAAATATGTTTGTATAAACAGAGAAAAATGGAGACTTGAATGGCTTTGCACATGTTTAACGTATTCATGACAGCTCTAGCCTCTAGCCTCTCTGCAGCATACTGTATTTTTGCTGAGTTGTTGATGGTGTGAACAAGGATATTTGGGAAAACGGAGGGATGAATATTTGTTTATCAAAATACTGTCTATGTGTAAACAGTGTGACAGGTTGAATTTAAGGGTGCTCATTATCAGCATTATAAAGGCAAAGGCACATTTTTGTGCTCACAAATGATAGCTGGCACTTTGATCATATGTACAGGTATATTTCATATTACCGTCTCATTCATACTCTATGTCAGTTTGGAAAAGCACCTTTGTTTTCCTTGGCCAGGCTAAACGCATGTAAACTTAGCCAGCGGACGTGTGGAACTGTGAAGAGATCCCTGCTGTTTGCTAATCACTTGGTGGAACTGGATCTCAGCTGCAATGTCTTGGGGGACTCAGGAGTTGCTGCAGCTCTATCGGGCCATCATAGTCACCTGCAAATCTTGAGGTTGGAAGATTTTGAGTTTGTGTGTGTTGACCTCTTTGTTTTAAGTCTTTGACTTTAAGCATTTAAATAGATACAAAATATATTAGTTTCCATGATGTACAGTCCATACTGTTTTTGCAAGGATATATTAAAACAACAACTGCATGGAAATTGTTTATGTGCCTGTAAAGTGGACATGTGAACAGGTGTAATGCTATAATTAGTATGAATGTATAGAATCTTGTTTTTGATTTGGCTAGATTCAAACTTTCTTTTGTCACTGTCTTTCAGACTTAGTGACTGTGAATTGAGTGACAAGTGCTGTCAGATTGTCGTCTGCATACTCAAGTCAACAAACTCTATAATGGAGCTGGACCTGAGTCATAATGACCTGGGGGATTCTGGGGTTGAGCTTCTCTCCAACGAGCTGGGAAGGTCGCGATGCAGACTGCAGACATTAAGGTTGGTGACATCACATCACTTTACTGAATATGTTGTACTACTGCAGTTTTCCCTTGACAGGAAATGTCCCCTGTTTGCAGCAATAGAGCAATATTGCATCACGAACGTGGGCTCCCCCAAACACAGCAAACAGAAGCAGTGTAGGGGGTACGCAACACAAAAAAGGTTGGGAACTACTGATAAACAGGATTACAAAATCTATTACACACATTCACACACTCACACACACACACACACAAGATTCAAGTTCTACTGAAGCTTTTATTACATTCATAATAAATCAGCATAATCTGGTGGCTCAATGATTCAAGACGGCATTCCATTAGGCCAGTGATCTGGGACCTATTTGTATCTCAATCGCCTCCAGAGCATGGCCGTGTGGAAATGCATAGCAACTTTAAAACTTGTTTTTGGAGTATTTAATAGCACGATGTCATACCTTATGTTTAACTTCTTATTACCTCTTCTTGTTTCATCAGACTGTCTGGTTGTCTCATCTCAGTGGAAGGCTGTACATTTCTGGCCGCAGCACTGACCTCCAACCCTTCTCAACTGAAACAGCTGGATCTGAACTACAATCATCCTGGAGAATTAGGCGGGGAGCTTTTATCTTCTAAACTGGAGGATCCTCTCTGTAAACTGGAGTCACTCAAGTATGTCATCTGAAACCAATACAGTATAGGGAAAAATGTGATATCATTCAGGTTATTCATTTGAGTAGAGACTGGAGAACAATATTTATTAAGATTTGAAGATTGAATAAATTGAATATCAGATAATCATAGAAAAGTTCTCTCAGCAAGCAGTTAATAAATAACATTGTACTTGAACCACTGCAGTCATGAATATTCAACAGCTACAAACGGGCATTTGTTGTAAATGAAGAGACTTCCTTTATTACCAAAATGTATGCTGCCCATTCACAAACGTAATATTTTTCATAAATATTTACTTGAATAATCTGTAACAACTGGAAGTTACTTAAGGTTACCTAAGATAAAACCGTGAGCTAAGTGTAATGCACTCAGCACATCTTTGTATTCTTGCTAAAGTGATACTCCAGGATTTTGAAATAGGACCCTATTTCCAAGTTAGCCAGAGTATTGATATACAGTAGACATGTAGAGATACTTTATATATATTCCAAGCAGTCCTTGTAATTCCAGAAGATCTGGTGTTAGGCTATCACAAGTGAACGACGTTTTGGGTGGCCTCTCACTAAAACAATATGATACCCAATCCACAAAGCACAAAAATTATTAAAATTATTATGCCAAACTATCAATGAAAGTGTCTGTGTTGATAGAGTAATGATTGAAATGAAACAAACCTTGCCTTCGTATCCTCTCCTCTCCTCCTCTTTTCTCCTCTCCTCTCCTCCCTTCTCCTCTCTGTTCCTTTCATTCCTTCTCTTTTTCTCTCCTTCTCTCCTCTCCTGTCATCCCTTCTCCTCTCCTCTCTTGTCCTCTATATTCTCCCTTTTGTCCTCACCTCCTTTCTCCTCTTCGCTCCTCACCTTCCTTTTCCATTCCAACTCCTCCACTCCTGTACTCTCTTCTTTTCTTCTCCCTTCTTCACTCCGTCTTTACATGTCTTATTCTCTTATCCTGTCCTCACTTCACTCATCGTCGCCTCTCCTTTCTGCTCCTTTACTCCCCTCTACTTTCCACTTCTCTGCTGTAATTGCCTCTCCCCTCCCCCTCCTCTCCTCGTCTCCCTTCTCTTCTCTTTACCTTTCTTCTCTTTTCTCTTTTCCTTTGAATTCCTTTCCTCCCTTCTTCTTAACTCTCCTCACCTGTTATCACCTATCCTCTCTTTGTTTCTCCTTGTTCTCTTGTCTGCACAGCATTCTCCACTGTGCAGAAATTAGACTGAGACCAGGCGTGCGGAAATGTAAGTCAATCCGTGTTTTCCTGGTGTGTGTGTGTGTGTGTGTGTGTGTGTGTGTGTGTGTGTGTGTGTGTGTGTGTGTGCGTGTGCGTGTGCGTGTGCGTGTGTGTTCTATTCAATGCAGTCTCCCCCCAACTAGTCAATTTCTGACTACCTTTGACCAGACTGCAATTTTTGACATTAAGGATATACCTTCGACGTCACATGTTGACTAAATGGCCTAAACCTAAACCTTTCCCTAACCCTAACTGTCAGGGAAATTATGCTGCCACAAGAGGGCACCTTTGAGGAGGACGTCATAGTTTGACTCCAAAGGCATACCTCAGACGTCAAAAATTGCAGTCTGGTCAAGAGTCAGAAATTGACTTGTTGGAATGAGGGACTGTAGTTCTATCTGACATGCTGTTTTGTGTGCAGATGCCTGTGATGTTATACTGGATCCCAACACGGCCAATAGAAGCCTCTCTCTCTCTGAAGAGAACACAAAGGTGTTGTGTGTGAAAGATGAGAAGCCATATCCTGACCATCCAGACAGATTTGATGACTGGCAGCAGGTACTGTGGACAGAGGATCTGTGGTTGCT
The DNA here is from genome assembly GCF_034702125.1 of Engraulis encrasicolus. Classification (NCBI taxonomy): domain Eukaryota; kingdom Metazoa; phylum Chordata; class Actinopteri; order Clupeiformes; family Engraulidae; genus Engraulis; species Engraulis encrasicolus. The sequence continues at coordinate 8,620 of NW_026945831.1, read as the reverse complement.
CACACGACAGAGAATCTGTGGTTGCTCGCACGCACGCACGCGTGCACACACATTTAATCTACTTTGTATGCTTTGTTTGTCTTTTTTAGTCTAGTCTTGTCCTTGTGTGCTATTGCAATGTCTGTCCAAATGTTTATTGATTATTGTACTCCCAAAATGCAAGACAAATTCCCTTCGGGGCAATAAAGGTGTATTCATATTAATGCACACACACACACACCCTTTCCCTAACCCACCACAGTGAATATGTCTCCTCGTGTCCTCCCTGTATGTTTCAGGTGTTGTGCAGAGAGGGTCTGTCTGGACGGTGCTACTGGGAGGCTGAGTGGGGTGGGGATGGAGCTCGCATAGCAGCAGCATACAAAAGCATGAACAGGAAAAAACGCAACAACCATAGCCTGGTGGGGTACAACCCAAACTCCTGGACTTTAGACTGCTCAGCGTCTTCCAGCACCTTCTCTGTGTGGCACGACAATAAGCGCACCGAGGTGCCTGCCACCTCCTCCCGCTCCAGAAGAGTAGGAGTGTACCTGGACTGGCCGGCCGGCACTCTGTCCTTCTACAGCATCTCCTCTGGCACACTCACACACCTGCACACCTTCCACTCCACCTTCACTGAGCCCCTCTATCCTGGGTTTAGGATTACATATGTTGACTCCACAGTGTCCTTGTGTCACATTACTTGACAACCACACACGCACACACACACACACAGAGTTGCACATTTCAAACTTTAACAGAGTTACTGAAAACATTCCCACCTGTAATCCGATGTCCATTCACCAGTTTCAGACTAGGGTGCATCAAACATTAATGTTAAAGGGTGGCACAATAGAGGCTTGCAATTTTGAACTGCAGTGAAAGGGTGTTTTAGATTAGAAGGTTAAAGGTGTGTTTTGAGGTTGTTGTGATCAAAACTAGTAAAAAGAATAATTTGAGAGAGTGTTCCAGTTGCACCATAAGCAAAGCTGAGGGTTGGCTTTTAAAGTGACTGTTATGATTCCTGCCACAATAATGCTCTATAATGATGATAGTCATGGGTAAACAGTTAGGTCGTCAGACTTGTAGCCCAAAGGTTGCCGGTTTGACTCCCGACCCTCCAGTTGGTGGGTGGAGTAGTTAACCAGTGCTCTCCCCCATCCTCTTCCATGAGGTCTCCTGAGCATGGTACCGTCCTGCCACACAACTCCCTTTGGGCGCCATTGGGGGCTACCCCCTTGCACGGGTGAGGCATAAATGCAATTGCCGTTGTGTGACCCTGGCTCAAGATGGCAGGCAAAATACATTTTCTGCTGGCATAGATGGTAACCATTTAGACCAAGTATTCCAACTACGTTTACAAGTTTCAGTTTGAATGTGAAATGTACTGAACGTGCAGTGTTTTTTTTACCACATGGAACTAGTGTTGCTTGAGTGTGCAGTGTTTTTGGTCATTGATTCGGGTGAAGTATTCAATGTTGTGATTTATTGTGTATTTATTTATTTATTTTATTTGTTTTTTTTTTGTTTATCCCTATCTTTAGCAGCTAGCATTAGGTAAAATAGCAATGCCAAGTAATGCATCTTACCTAAGTACCTAAGTATCCTCTGTCCCATTTTGCACGCCCCCTTGAATCATACATACTGTAGCCTATGATGTTCCTCAAAATGAATGATAACCAATAACTTGATTTTTGACTTCACTTGTCACGCAATTTGTGAGCTGTTTGTGTGTACAGATATCAGTAATAATTTGGACAAACTCATTTTGGTCCAGGGGCCAGACCAGATGCTATTTGATCTCACATGGGCCAGAACAGTAACGCAGTTGCGAATTGTCACTATTTCTGCTTCATATTGGAATTATAGGCCCTATTTTTATACTGCTAGTCAATCATCATCTTGAGCTGGCCTGGCTCTCACACAGACCCTTTCGTGCTTCGTGCATCTTCGTTAAACTTCGTGAGCTCACACAAGGGTCTGGAAATCTTAGACGAGCCCGAACGGAATCAGATATTTCATAGCCTGTCCGATCAGAATCGCAGGGCGTGATCGCGGGGTGGGGTATATACAAGTCAGTGGTTGAAGTGGTACTGATTTTAAAAAAGCCACGTGAATTCTCCAATCAGGTTCGATCTGTTTTTAACACACCCACGCCTTTCCAGAGCTAAGCGATTAACAATATTCAACAACCATCGCGTGAGAACAAGATTAGATGACAGCAGATATATCAGGAGCATTAAATGGTTACCAAAGAAGACATTTGCTTTCAAGTATTAAAAACCTGAAATATCAGACAACCGCAGCAAATTTTGGAATGGGCTAGAGATTTACTTTTGATTTTGATTCTGGGGCTGGATTGAACCATTTATCGTCTGACACCCCTAATATAGAGTGTGCCAAGTGGAGTGGAGATCAGGCAGCACTTTTCAGTCGTCAGTACGCAGGCACAGCGGGACAACAGCTCATGAGAGCAGGGGGATCTTTTTTTAACTAAAGTTGTTATTTATTTATTAAGTCATTACGACAGAATAATGTTGTTCCAGTAAAATTCATGCATGTAAAATGTTAAGAACGGATTCAAAATGTCTTGTTGAGTGGATTGATTAAAAATATGACATTGTCTTTTATTGTAAATATTTGCAACACGGCGCAGGAGATAGGATGCGTTTGTGGAGCACTGTCAGTATTATCAGGGGACATTTTCCACTGTATTTTCTTTTGTGTTAAATTAAAAAGAAACTATTTTTGCGAAAGTGTTTCCTTGATTTTGTGAATCATTGTGGCTGATTAAATATCCCTTCACCTACATATATATGGGTTGCACGCAGGGCCGGCCCCAGCCTTTATGGGGCCCTGAGGAAAATTTTATCCAGGCCCCCCATACCACCACGTATGGCTCCTGTTTCCATTGTGGCAGCAAGTGGTACATGAACAAGAAATATATGACTAGGGAAAATGGTGGCGAGTTCATTTCTTCCTGGAACTTTTCTGCTGATGGGGCCCCTGGTGGCGTGGGGGCCCTAAGCCATCCCATAGTTCGCTTATGCCTCGGGCTGGCCCTGGTTGCAAGTGTTTGTAAACACCCTCGGCTGCACACCCCTGACTGCGCACTCTTCAACCTCTGATTGTTGAAAACTGCTGTCAATCAAAAAATGAGCTCACATGGCTGGCTGCTTAGCATCTCGACCCTCCTCACAACAAAAATGTTTGTAAACGTGAAACCAGAGAACATGGAAGCTTTGAGAACGGAATCTCTCATGGACTCCCATTATAGCCCCGTTGGCAAACGCAGCCAAGTGAAAGATGAATGGGAGCCTATTGGGCTAAATGGCTCAGCAGGGATTGGTGACGGTTCTGTTCTCTGGTTTGTAAAGATGTGTGCACATTCTGTACCTTATCATGGAAGTTGTAGGCTATTAGAAGAAAAGTTAAAGGTTCCTGACATGACTTTGTTCTCCCAAATTATTCACGACCAGAGCTGACGACAGACGTACTCTGACTGATCCTCGCAGAGACATCTACGGTCACAGACATCAAAATCCCCCACCACCGTCCAACATGTTAATTGAAGGTGCTCAAATCCTTAAGGATGAGCGCTGTCATTTCCTTTACCCCCTTTACACTTACCGCTTTTCCACCACCTTAAATGCAATAAATAACAGGTGTCCGCAACAATCCAAACATTACTTTGAACACATCGACATCTGAAGTCAGACTTAAAACTACAAAACAAATGGCAAAGTGCCGTAAAGTTGTTTGTCACGTGTTACGTCATTGCTAGAGTTTAATTAAGGGTAATTTTCACAAATCTAGCACTAGACAAGATGCAAACGTGTCTGCAAATGCTTTCACTTACTCCTATCTATCGAACGCGACTTCATTATTTCTAGGGAAAAAATTACACGGACAGATACAATTATTAGAAGCATACAGCCCCATTGGGACCCATTCATTATTTACTTGGCTGCGAGAACATACTGTAGCTGCAGTGCCACTCCTGGCCACCAGCTTGTGACCGTTCTCGTAGAGATTCTAGTTTCTCTGGTGAAACCTATGTATACAGGACATGGCTGAACTGCCCTGGAGTAAGTTTCACTGTGCCTAATTGTAGTCTTGTAAAAACATTAGCAGTACGAGGGACGCTGCTTAGGCGTTTCGGAGGCCCTCAGCATAACTGGTCTGGAGGTCCCCCTCATAATTTAATAATAATAATAATCTACTAATATTTTTATTAGGGGTGGGCAAACATGAAAATCTTTAATCGCATTAACTCAATGACTTTCTGTGATTAATCGCGATTAATCGCATAGCGCGCGCGAAACCCATAAATAAAATAAATAATAAATAAAATAAACATATTTTTAAATTAATAAAATAATATAATTAATAATAATTTGCATATGAAGAGTTCAGATGCAAAACCCCCTAACTCCATTTCTGAAATCCTGCACTTCTATATTTTTAGAGAACCCCGTTGTTGGTTTGGTTTACATTCATGTACTTGATAATACATATAAATAGTTATATTACATAAATAAAATTTTAAAATATGCAATTTTGATAGCTTTGTATTAAATAAAAATGAATTAAGATTATTTTCTGAAATGGCACTTAGGGGGTTTTGCATTTGAACTCTTCATATGTACTGTGTAGATAACCTATGTAGGTCTAATATAATATTCCACAATGGAAATGTAGGCTACTTGCCAACCTATCAGTCTAAATGTAGTAGGCTATATTCCTATCCAATGTAGGCCTACTAATGAAACAAATTATTGCATACAATATTACACTAGGGCTATTTAAGATTGTAGGCTACTGAAACTGATATATTAGAAATTATAAACTCAAATTAGGATGGTCTACATGGGCCTACAAGAAAAAAAGAAAAAAAAAACTTGTCACTTAAAAAAACTATATGTTAAAACGGCTTGCCATAGGCGTGCGTCTGTGAGATATGTCCCGCCTTCTCTCACTGTCAAAGACTCCCACCTTCTCTCTTATCTGTCGCTATTTTTAAGGTGTTTCAGCGACTAGAAACTAATTGACTGTCTGTTGGCATTGACAGCAATTACATCTTTCAAAACAATAACGTTGACATGACTAACACTATCTTAAATGCTGACGAAGTTGCCGATGTCGCGAAATCATAGCCTACCATGTTGATGCAGCCTACTATGCACGCGCAGCGCCATGTAGATACCAAAACGTTGCGTGAGGAATGTAATATCTCGCGGTCCACTTTTTGATCAAGGCTTTAGTAAGTCCGCGTGGCGTTATTGACAGCTGATAGACAGCCAGCACAACAGTACCCTTTTCATGCTGACCGTACAATGGACTAACCTTGCGAGCTGCAAAGGCAAGCCACATGCTGCTCGAGAGTTGCGCAAGGAGGACCAGAACTGTGTAGCCTACCGAAAATGTCCATTCAGAAGTTGACGTCCTTCTGTAGGCTATGCCTGTTTTGTTTTGACTACTTTTCTAGACATTCTTCTTCTCTGTCAGCAGTCACTGGAAGCAGCAACAAATGCGCTGACGCTTTCAAAATAAAAGCCACGAACGACGGTCATGAAAGGAAAAAAAGAAAAAAATGTGAAAAAAACCGTGAAAAAAACCTGCTGCGTTATAGCGTTAACAAAATTGTTGACCTCAATAGTTAACGCACCGTTAACGCGTTAACGTTGCCCAGCCCTAATATTTATGTTTCTTACTGTAATTCAATATTTTTTCAGTAGGTTTTTTAGTCAAACTCAACTTAAAGGTACACTGTGTGAGATTTTTAGTTGTTTATTTCCAGAATTCTTGCTGCCCATTCACTAATGTTACCTTTTTCATGAATACTTACCACCACCATAAAATTCTAAGTATTCATTATGACTGGAAAAAATGCACTTTTCATACAAGAAAAGGGGGATCTTCTCCATGGTCCGCCATTTTTGAATTTCCAGAAATAGCCATTTCTAGCTGCACTTGCACCATACTAGAAAATCTTAGTTTATTACTGAGTAAACTTTCATAAAAAGATCAAATTTGTCCTAAGCACTCTGCGTACTCTGCTTATGTCTAGCGGCGGCCCAGATTGGTTCTACCCATTTGGGGGCCTTGTGCGAAACATGGACATGGGGCCCATTTGTTGGGGGGCCGACCCATCGCGCACAGTGTCACGGTCAGCCAAACACCACTAAAGGCCACATAGGGGCCATCGGTATAGACAGTCGGGACCCTCCGGCCACCGACAACCAGGCCATCCGAAGCCAGCAGAGAGCACACAATCCTCAAGGCTGTCGCAACCACAGACAGGGCAAGGTAACCAGTAGTAGGTACATGCAGCAGAGACGCGTAAACAGTCCAAGCGGCAACAAGTCGGGCCCAGCGGGAAAGGGGCGCGAGACGACACAGGGCGCAGACGCCCATGACAAGTCAACTGTGATGCCCCTGCAGCAGACGGCAGAGCATGAAGCCGAACTAGCCAGACACAGAATCCAGTCGCCGGGGCGTGTACGCCTACCGGCGCCCAGAGCACTCATGTGAGACCATCCATAGCAAGGCCAACAGAGCGAACAGTCGTAAGACACCGAAAACTCGAAGGGAGAGCCCGGAGTGGGGTCACTCCCTTACAGTAGTAGCAGTCAGAGTGGCATCCTGACCCCCGGACATACCACTCATGAAGTGGGAAAACATGAAGAGCAACAGGAGAAGGAGCGGTAACGCTCCAACATACCAGTAGCAGCCGCAGCTGCAGTGGTGCGGGCGCCAAGGGCACTCTTAAGAAGCCCATAGCGAGTCCACGCATAGCCAAAGAGCTCAGGGGGATGACGTGCAGCAGTCGGCCTACGTGCCACAGTAGAGGACAATGAAGGAAGGAACCCGGGGCTTCACCCAGGTCAGGAGGAACCTCTGGCGGTCAGGAGGAACGAAATAGAACAAACAAAAATGTTTTCAAAGAAGCTGTCAGACTGATGATAACGTGACTCTCGGCAGACGAATGTGGCTCTAGCTCCGCAATCATTCATTCACTTAGTCCTCCGAAGGCATGGTTTTATATAAAAAACAGTGCACATGGTCCCGCTCAAACATTTGGGCCATTGACAGTTATGATGGGGACCAGCGTTCGATTCTGGACCGAATAGGCTACTAAACAAAACAGAAAAAATCCTTGCATGTGATTGAAGACGCCTTTTGACATTTTAATGATGTGCTACTTTAAATACTCACATATTCAATAATACAGTAGAAATGACTTGTAAACATTTGAGTCCATGCGATTCTTTTCCCTCTTCTATGCTTAAACTGACTTTATAACATCTCTGAAAATCTTGCTATCATGATTGGTCCAGTCGCCTGGAAGTGCACCTGACAATCCACCCAGATCCACACGTAGCTTGCAAAGATGAGCAAAAACACGCACATCTGGAAAGTGCCTTATGGTTCTCGCAGCTTTCAAAATTCATGACCATTTACAAATGTCTTTTTCATCCATATTTACCAAGTAAAGAAACTAATATTGACTGATCTGATAAGAGTAGATTTTGCAGCCAAAATGTCTGGCTGGTAGTTCAAATGGTGCATACACATAGAGAAGATACATCTATTCATACATACGTATGTGACAGGGGAGCATTTCCATGGACCTCCTGACAAAGAATATTTGGAGAGATCGAGTGTGCACCATTGACTGCCAATAGAAATACTGTATTAATGCTAGTAACTTCTAGTGTAACTTCTAGTCTAGTGGTCTTGGTATGCAGTACTGCTCCAGTATGCAACAAAATGAGAAAGTCACAATTATTTTGATCCATGTTGAAACCACAATTATTCAAACATTTCTTTCAGTTTCAGAGCAAGATAACTGTCTTCACCTTATCTTCTGAAAACAAAATAAATGTTGGATGTTTTGACAGTGCACTGAAGTGTGTGCATCTTTTAGCAAAGAAAAAGACCAAATGAACTACAGTAGGCTATTTCTTGACAATATTAGCTCGGAGATCTGCAAAATGAAAACCACAATACAATTTTGATTAATTGTACAGAAGTCCTAAATCAGATCTCAGAAACTTCTTACACCTTATGATTGTTGTCATCTTCATGATCAACATTATGACCTTCACATTATCCTTTTTTTCTCAACCTGTAGCAAATTGTCAAGAAAATGACGGGAGATTAAAGATGGCCTCTCAACGTCATTTAATTAATATTGCCGTGTTCCCAATTGTTATTGAATGTGTTACGCGTTGGTCCTGTTTTAAAAAACGTTCTGGTTGCTTTGTTTCAAGACGTTTTTGCAAGCTGGCAAGGTGGCTTGTGGAGAAACGAGAGAGTGTTCCGTGTTTCTCGTGGAAATGCGTCTCTGATTGGCTCACTCCTCCTGCTCTCGAAGAAACGCGTCTCTGATTGGCTCAGTCCTCCAGTTCTTGGAGAGAATGTAATGGGAAACAGAGTCGCCACTTCCCCGGGTGGTACTGCACTATAGGGGCGCCAACGGAGGCGTGCAGGCTCCATTCAGGGCTGTGCTCTTTCGACAGCGACCCCTAGGCGAGCTGCAGGCACGGAGCAACCAGAGTGAGCAGGCTTCATGTATGAGGCTTTGTGCTGTGTGTGTACCTGAGAGTAGCAACCAGCTGATAGCTAAGCTAAGCTA
>NW_026945830.1:642745-644009 GCF_034702125.1 Engraulis encrasicolus | reverse complement strand
AAAACCCAGGGGCGGAACCCGGGTCAGCCGCATGGCAGGCGAGTGCCCTACCGGTTGGCCATGGCAGGGCCGAAAACAAAAGTTTCACCGTTGAAGCATATCAGGTAAGAGATAAAACTTTCAAGAATGTTCCACAACACTTGATTACAATGCCGTTTCGGAGGACATCTTCTTCTGTGAGTGCTGTTGTGCAGTTGCCTGGCTCTTGCCCGACCTGTAGTTCCGCACAGCTTTGTGAGCTCCACCACCAGGGGGCTCCAGAGCACACACATGGAGGTCTGGTAGGAACCAGGCTAGTTGTGCAGGGCCGTAACAAGACAATTTCAAATACTGAGGTCAAATACTGCGCATACGCTCTGGAATGTGTATCCATGACTTACGCACAGACTGTTGCGAGTCTTCCTTCCTAATAGTCTATATCCCCACCTGCGCGATGCGATGGTGCTGCAGGTTGATGCCTTGTGTGTGTGTGTGTGTGTGTGTGTGTGTGTGTGTGTGTGTGTGTGTGTGTGTGTGTGTGTGTGTGTGTGTGTGTGTGTGTGTGTGTGTGTGTGTGTGTGTGTATGTAGTGTTTAGTATGTATGTGTGTGTGTGTGTGTGTGTGTGTGTGTGTGTGTGTGTGTGTGTGTGTGTGTGTGTGTGTGTGTGTGTGTGTGTGTGTGTGTGTGTGTGTGTGTGTGTGTGTATCCATATCCCCACCTGTGCGATGCGATGGTGCTGCAGGTTGATGACGCGTGACACGGCCATCTGCATGCTTCCAAACACGGCCACCACCTCCAGCTTCTTATCGTCAAACGACGGAGCGCCGAAATTCTACACAAAACACACAAATAGGAACAGATTGAACAGGGGCGTTTCTAGACCAAAACTACCAGGGGGGCTGAGGTGGGGACATTAATTTATCAGGGGGGGGGGGGCATACACATTGGTAAAAGAGATACATTTTTAATGTTATGAATATATAACATTGCTCCAGGGACTATAACCAATACCCTGAAAAATAATAACTGTAAGTCGCTTTGAATAAATGAAAGCGTCAGCTAAGTGCAATATAATGTAATGTAATGTAATAACATACAAAAATGTGTATATCATGTCCATTGGCCATTGGCTGTTCAGTACAGGGGGCCACAACAGGGGCCAGGAGGAAATATACAGGGGGCCTGGCCCACCCTGGCCCACCCTGGCCCACCCTGGCCCCTGTCTAGAAATGCCCAAGAGATTGAATGAACGAACGAACGAATACATTTGTTTCTCCACACTT
>NW_026945830.1:610245-635245 GCF_034702125.1 Engraulis encrasicolus | reverse complement strand
TTGCAAATGGAAATTCTGCCAAGACTGTCAGCAATATAATGTGCTACCAAGTTTGCTGCCTCACTGTACACTCATGTTATAGTCTAGTCTAGTGCACTCAACAGGGGCAGATCTATGGGCAGGGCAAGCAGGGCATTTTCCCCTGGGCCCAGGGCCCTTCTGCATTGGTGGTGGGGGCCTGTGTGCAATTGTTCTGCCACAGGAACTCCTCCATATTGTAATGTCACCGGATACTGTGATTCCATCTTGTTGCTAATGCATGTGCTGTATTTTAAAAGCTCTTTTCCAAAAGTGCTGTAAAAACACAAGTCAGACTTGTACGAAATTCCGAATTGAATGAATTGAGAATCACAGTAATGCCATAATATGAACACTAGGTGGTGGTGTTCTATGTACTCTCAATGGCTGGTGTAGGATTAAATTCAAAGAAATTCAAGGTATTGACACCACCTAGTGTTCGTATTCTGGCATTACTTTGAATTTCAATTCATTCAATTCGGAATTTCGTACAAGCCTGATACAAGTAGTACATTTGTTAAATAAATATATATTTTTAAATCTAAACAGTGTCAGGAAAATGGGAACTGAGTTTATGTTATCTGATATTTCCATAGGAAATTCAAACATTAAAACACTGATTTCAACGATATAAACAGAGAAAGACGATAACAAGTCTTAATTTCTTGGAATATTTTTGAAAATGGATACCTAGTGCTTTGAAAAAGAGCTCATTTGTATTTGTTTTGGTATTTGTCCAAACCTTTGACTGACGGCCTACTTACACGTATAGTGGCTGGGTACTGCAATGGAAAATATGTCAGCACTGCCATCCAAATAATATGTCAGACTGCTGCTAAAGTTTCCTACCTCACTCATGTTATAGTTGACTGGGGACTCATTCATATTGTAAAGCCATGTGATACCGTCATTCCACCTGTTGGCTAATGTGTGCATTGTTGCATTTGTGTTTGGTATCATTGGCCAGAGCTCTGATTTCACTGACAGCATACAAACTTATAGTGTCTCGCTGGTGCAATGGAAATACTTTGAGAACCTCTCACAGGTTCACCTGCATTAACACCATGGCCCACACTTTCGGAGTCACTGATCTAGCCAATCAGCTCACAGTATACTGGGAGTGTTTGTGAGTATTGATGTTTACTGTGTTCTACATTTGAACTGTAGTGCATACATTCATTTTGCCCTACAAAGTCAAAGTGCAGTATCTTTGTAAAATTTGAGTTTAGACTTTAAATAGTCTTTATTACATCTCCTTTATCTTGTGACAAAGCCTTATGGTCCAAATGTGCCCCATTTTAGAAATATTGCCACGTCAAATAAACAGTAACTACAATATACAACCTAATACAAAAGGCTTAGAAGGCCTTTTTCTCAGTTTCATTGGTGACGTAGTACAGTAACTGCATTTTGTAGGGCATTATTGTAGGCATCAGGCTTGTAGCATATGTGTTGCAGGCTGGTCATCTCGGGTACTGTTCAAGTTCAGAGGAGTAGATGCCTGATGAAGTAGATGCCTGAAGGTCGAAACGTTGCGCTCTATTAAATAATAGCCTACACAGTAGCCAAGCAGTGTCGCGGACTTTATTTCATCTCGGGTACTGTACCTGCACTTCTTGGGGTGCTCGTCTCTCTTGTTGTTGAACTCCAGCGAGATCTTGGCATCCAGCCCGATGCCAAAATAGTTGTTCATCACGCACTTCTCAGTGCAGAGTCTGGGGAACACAGAGAACATTACAACATTAGAACATTAGGACATTACCAATAATGAAAACCCTACACAGCAAAAACATGCATTGTTAATTCATCACTTAGAGCAGTGTTTTCCAACCTTTTTTTGTCTCATGTACCCCCACAGCCTTTCTGTTGTGCCACGAGTACCCCCTAATTTGTGTTTTACATTGCTTTTTCTATTCTATTCTATTCTATTCTATTCTATTCTATTCTATTCTATTCTATTCTATTCCAGTGTGACTATGCTCCCATGCATTTGTTAAAATAACATTTTTCCAAGTACCCCCTTCAGTGTGCTCGCGTACCCCTAGTGGTACACGTACCCCTGGTTGAGAAACACTGACTTTTAACAGTGAATTTTAACATACATAGTGTATTTGCTTCCAGAGTAGTGGTCCAAGTCTAATAGAGCACTTTGGAAACACATAGATATACATATAGATGTTAAAATTCATTCTTTTAGTGATAAAATTAACACTGTGTAGTACATCTGAGAATGATATCAATACTAAGTCTGGAACAACTTCATGCTGTTTCATCCCAAAAAGACAGTATTGTTTTGATATAGTATTGTAGTAATATTGTATTGATAATACTATAAACAATTATACAGACTATAATAATTATAATGCAATGTATGTTATACATCTTTATGATATCAAATAATAACAGACTATAATACTATTACAATGTAATGTATGTTATAAATCTTTATCATATCAATAATATCAGTTCCTATTCAAATCAAGTGGCACATAGAAGCAGGGGGATGGTCACACATACAGCATTACATCATGTGTGTACCAGGAACTAGAGGCATGATGTGAAACTGCCTTGTATTACCAGTTGGGCAGGGCTTACGTATTTGCATAGGTATTTATGTATGCGTGCATGTATGTCAACTAGCTGCATTTTTTCAAGCGCCTGTGGTATCATATACATAGCAGTCAAACGCACGCACGCACGCACGCACGCACGCACGCACGCACGCACGCACACACACACACACACACACACACACACACACACACACACACACACACACACACACACACAAAGACATACCAAAAGACAGACTGACAAACAGACACACATACACACATGCGAACGCACACACATGCAAACGCACACATACACACACACACACACACACACACACACACACACACACACACACACACACACACACACACACACACACACACACACACACACACACACACACACACACACACACTAAATAAGTAAGAGTTGAACTTTACACAGAGTCCTCTGAGAATGACACGGCGCTGAAGCTCTCGGACTTCTCCAGGGTGATGGGAGAGGTGAGGGGGGGACTCATGGAACCCTGACCTGTAGAGGGGAAAGGTCAAAGGTTATTTGATAAATCAGAAGAGTGGTGGAGGAGACACAGAACCAGAAAGTTGCAGGTTCGAACCCCGCTCTGCCTGACCCCATTAATGTGTCTTTGAGCAAGATACTTAACCCCAAAATTGCTCCTGGAGCTGAGTGGTACTCTGTGTGGCAGCCACGGCCACTGGTGTGTGAATTACAAGATGCTCTAATACACAGAAACAATGCTATACTACACTATACTATACGATACTTATTTAAAGCATTTAGACTTGATTTTGCACAGTGGTCTTTCCATTAATTTGAGTTGAACACATTTAACTGCCTTTATGTAAAATGCCCCCAATGCCCAATGTGTTTTGTTTATTTGTTTGTTTTTGTGGAAGTTCATTAGGAGGATGCAGAAGATGGAAGGACAACACAGAAGAGGCATAAATGCAGTGTTACTCAAATCACTTAGAGAGTACTCTGGGACCAGAGAAGATGCTAAGTCAACTCTCTAAGTGCTGAAATAACACGTCAACAATCTTTCATTCGGAAAGACATTGTGATCATGTGATCATTAAACAGTTACCGCAAGTGCCACAAACCAGGGACACCACAGAACTGGTGCCGGGAAGTGGAATTCAGAAGCGGAATGTTGTCTTTCTGTTGTTCCGCGTTCTGAGTTCCGCAGCAGGAATGCGGTTCTACTCCATGGCTACTCACGCATGTCGGCGTCCTTGAGCTCGTCACTGCCCTGCCGCTTGATGGAGGAGGTAGAGGACATGCGCTGCACCTGAGTGTGACGATTCTGCTCATCCACCACTGCAACAGAGAGGGGGAGAGAGAAGAAAGAGGAGAGGAGAATATTAAAACACACAGAGAGAGAGAGAGAGAGAGAGAGAGAGAGAGAGAGAGAGAGAGAGAGAGAGAGAGAGAGAGAGAGAGAGAGAGAATATGAAAAGAGAAGAGAGAAGGAAGGACACAATTATGCTGCTGTCAGGGTAAGGCAGACACCTAGGGCACCAAATGTCTTGGTGCCCCATAAAGCCCAAAGGTCCCACACAGAATTAGAATGTTGAGCAAAATAAAACATTGACAGTGTTGCCATGGTCACTCAGTATATGTAGGGGCTAGATCTGTGCTCAATCAGATGTAGATATCGATGCTAATGTCTAACACACAAAAGGAAAGGGGGTGCTCACCAAGGGCACCAAAAGGACTAGAACCGGCCCTGGCTGCTGTAATTGAACTGTTCCCGTTCATTTTCCGTTTTCATTTTGTTAAGCTTTCTCCCTGATTTATAATCCTATTGTATTTTTATTCTCTTTGCTAAGTGTCCTTGAGTGCATTTGAAAGGTGCTTATGGATAAAACAAACATATTTATTATTATGTGAAAAGAGAGAAGAAGAGAGCAAAGGAAGGAGAGGAAGGACTGAAAGGTTGAGAGAGAGAGAGAGAGAGAGAGAGAGAGAGAGAGAGAGAGAGAGAGAGAGAGAGAGAGAGAGAGAGAGAGAGAGAGAGAAGCCAAGAAAAATAAACGAGGGACAGAGAAGAAAGGAGATAAGTGTAGAGGGCTGAAGGACACTTGTGATTTTCCTATTTTGTTTTCAATTACGTTGTTCAGCTTCCGCTGGGTGAGATATTCTATATAAATTTAAATTGAACTTGAACTGTTGCATAATTTATTTATTTATCATAAGACAACATCCGCAGTGAATGATTCAACAGGTAGACATGTTGCTATGCAACACTTTGTATACATTCTACTTCCTCTGTGAGCTATTTTTAGCAAAGAGGCCATGACATAGCAACAAAATACTTAGAATTAGACTTAGAATAGAAGATAGGAGACGAGGAAGATGGAAGGATAGGGGTTAGAGACAAACGAAGAGAGAGAGAGAGAGAGAGAGAGAGAGAGAGAGAGAGAGAGAGAGAGAGAGAGAGAGAGAGAGAGACAGAGAGAGAGACAGCGAGAGAGTACATGACGTAGCAACAAAAAAATGCCAGGCATTTGTCATTACTGTTAAGGAAGGACCTTATTACAAGAATGACTGCCTTCCAGAACGGTAGGTATGTGTCACATGTGTCTTTGCTTGATCTGAAATTGTCAGCAGCAAATCTGGCGGAAACGCATGTCCCTATCTCAACCTCCATCGGCTAAGCTAGTGGAGAAACCTAAACAGTAATTCCATCTTCACGCTACCGTGCGCTCAGCATCAGTTAAGCTGTTGGAAAACATTTTTCTGTCTACGCTGACTGTGTGTAATTTTTCTCTTTGGTTGCACTACAGGTTTTGAAGAGTATAATTGCCACTCACAGTCACCTTATACTCTCATCTTCATGCTGCTGTGGGCTCAGCATCAGTTAAGTTGTGGGAAAAAACATTCTGTGTCTACGGTGACTGAGTGTAATTTTTGTCTTTGGTTGCAGTACAGGTTGGAGGAGCATAATTGTCACTCACAGTAGAGAATCACAGAGAAACACTCAACTCCTCCAGGCTTATGTGGTTGTGGACTATAGATTGGCTAAAAGCCGGGCTTATACTGTGCAACTATTTGCCTGATTTTCCCACGATTTTTCACTCGCACGACTTTTTGGGAGTCGGGCCGATTTGTTGCTCAATCGCAGGTGTAGTGTACATGGAGTAACGACAAGCGATTTCACCTCACGATCGTGCAATCGTAGGGTTGCAAGAAAACCAAAACTGTTTGAAACCTGGTCGTGCCTCGTGAATTAATTGCACAGTTAAAGCAGTGCTACGATCCGATTGGACACTGCACAAGCACAAATTAACCCATTGACACCTAAGGCACCTGCAAAAAGGGGTGCTGAATGCCTGAGCCCTTTTTAAGAAAAGCTGCCCTCAACCTATAAAAACCTAAATATCTCAGCTTCTGAAGCACATAAAAATATGCACTAAGTTGCATTTAAACGCTAAGACCCTCATCTTTCATTAGAATGTGTTCATTCATCTCAAACAAACAGAGATTTTGAATTAAGTTGCCTCAAATCGCATGAGCCTGAATGTTGCATAATGCAGCTACAGGCGGCAGGGTCAATGTTAATAGGGACATGCGATTCGCTCTGAGCGCGTCCTCATCTCCACCTCGGGTGCGCATGGTCCCTTCTCTGCAGACCCGGGAAACATGCCTGTCGTGTCGCACAGTGGGAGCATTGAGCTCGCATCCAACTGTCGGCTCGTATAGTGTGAGGACGTGAGTTGTGAGATGTGAACTTTTAAATCGTGAAATTCCCTCGTGCAGTGTGAGCAGGAGCTTAATACCCACGAGTGAAAATATCGCACAGTGTATGCCCGCCTTAAGTCAGAAGTGTCTTTTACTCTGTTAGAAGCCCATTAACCACTTAAACAGGCCAACTCATGGTTGCTTTAACAACAATTCACCACAGGCCCACTGCAGTATTATGGTCCCTATTTTGTCCGTGTCAACACATGGAAGAACGACATATTTTGAATAATAATAATTTGAATTCCTTCCAGAGGGAGAAATGCTGAGCGATCTCCAATGATGACCCAGTAAACTCCAATATGCTGGTTCTCTTAAAGTCAATAGACCTACACAGTCTCACCCCAAGTAGTCAATATCTGAGTACCTTTGACCAGACTGCAATTTTTGACGTCTTGGGTATTCCTTCCACGTCACATTTTGACTATGTCCTCAAAGGCGCCCCCTTGTTGCAGCATAACGTCATTGAGGTTAGGTTTAGGAATAGGTTTAGGGTTAGGCCACATAGTCAAAATGTGACGTGGAAGGAATACCCAAGACGTCAAAAATTGCAGTCTGGTCCAAGGTAGTCAGAAATTGACCACTTGGGGTGAGACTGCGTTGCAATAGACACATGTCTCTTCTTCAGAAAACTTGGTGGCGGCTGGGAGGTATAAAGTTCATAAAGTTAAAAACCCTTTATAAACTGGGGCATAGTCTAAAAAAGACGATAGGTTTCAACCACACCGAGTCTTCATCAGGGCATGACATGAAAAAGGGTGACCTATTTGTCAGTTACGCTGGGTCACATGACAGTAAACAGGCTTCATTCACGATTGTTAATGAACAGGTTTGTATGTCAAGTGTTAGTGAAGAAATTTACAATAAAACTGACTTTGACATTGAATTTTACTTTTTTGTACTGTAGTTGCTGTGTTTTGTGTTGGGCAGCTGTTCTTGGGCATCGTCTTAAAGGCCTAATAAATTGCTCCCATGTTTCTTTTGTAAATGTGTTTAAAAGTGTTTAGAGTACACCTTTCTCAGCCTCTCTCAGCCTTCACTCTGAACAGCATATTATACTCTGTATACTTGTAAGATGTATGCTTGCAGCCATCGCTTCAGTAAAAAATAACCTGACTAAGGTGTGTATTTGCATTGTCTGGCATGATTAGCCTGATAAAAAGGTATAAATGCAGCCATAGCTTCACTGTGAATTGCATTGTGTGGCATGAATACTGTAGCCTGACATACAGCCATAGCTTCACTAAGAAATTCCAAGAAATGTGTGTAAAGGTGTGTACAGTCCACGCACCTTTCTCGGCCTGCTGTATGATCTGCCTGAACTTCATTTCTGCTTTTGTTAATGCTTATCAGCTGCTGAAATTGCTATTAAATTGCTCCCTCCCATGTTTCTTTCCTAAATGTGTTTAAAGGTGTGTACCGCACCTTTCTCTGCCTGCTGTATGATCTGCCTGGACTTCATTTACTGTACTGTATACAGTTCCATTTTACTATTTATTTGCTGAGGAACGAAAAAAGGGGCAACATGCTTGATTATTTCTTAAAACTATAAGTGGTTGGGACAAAACTGCTCGTCAGAAAAAGTGGGTGGGACCGTACCCGGCAGAAATATACTGTAGCCTGACATACAGCCATAGCTTCACTAAGAAATGCCAAGAAATGTGTTTAAAGGTGTGTCCAGTTCACGCACCTTTCTCGGCCTGCTGTATGATCTGCCTGAGTGCCTTCTTCAGGCTGATCTTGGATCCTGTACATCTCTACAGTCCACGCACCTTTCTCTGCCTGCTGTATGATCTGCCTGCACTTCATTTCTGACCTCCCATGTTTCTTTCCTAAATGTGTTTAAAGGTGTGTCCAGTACAGTCCACGCACCTTTCTCGGCCTGCTGTATGATCTGCCGGAGTGCCTTCTTCAGGCTGTTGGCCCTCAGCATCAGCTGCTCGCGGCTCCTGAAGGCCCTCGGCACCCCTGGCCCCTCCTCCCCAGGCGACTCGCCCGATGACGACTGGTCTCCACCCCCGTTATCCCCGCCGATGCCGCCGCCGCCGCCGCCACCATCCGTGTCGTTGCTGTCTTTTTCGTTCTCGCCGTCCTCGGAATGCGGCGATACGGAACCCGTGGGCACCAGCTGGGCGTCGGCCTCCTCGCTGAGGGCCTTGACCAGGGAGTCCAGCTTCTCATTCAACATCGCACACTGGAGGAGGAGATGGGAGGATACAGAGAGGAGAGAGAGAGGAGGATGGAGGATGGAGGTAGAGAGAAGGGTGGAGGAGGAGATGGAGGGATACAGAGAGGAGAGAGAGAGGAGGATGAAGGATGCAGGTAGAGAGAAGGGTGGAGGAGGAGGAGAGGAGGATGGAGCAAGAGAGAGGAGGATGGAGGAATAGAGGAGAGAGAGAGGAGGATGGAGGATGGAGGTAGAGAGAGGGGTGGAGAAAGAGATGGAGGGATACAGAGAGAAGAGAGAGAGGAGGATGAAGGATGGAGGTAGAGAGAAGGGAGGAGGAGGAGATGGGAGGATACAGAGAGAAGAGAGAGAGGAGGATGGAGAGAGAGAAGGGTGGAGGTAGGAGGAGAGGAGGATGGAGCAAGAGAGAGGAGGATGGAGGAATAGAGAAGCATGGAGTAAGAGAGAAGGATGGAGGAATAGTGAGAAGGAGAGAGGGAGGAGGAGAGGAAGATGGCGCAAGAGATAGAAGGAAAGAGGGGCAGAGGAAGGAGAGAGAAGGGAAGACAGAAGAAGAGAGAGATAAATATTGTCATATGTAACATTTTGACAATAAACATTTTATATATATATATATATATATACTGTAGAAAAAAAAGAAATATCATGAAATGTAAAATCTAGACATATACATTATTATTCATAACCATGCCCTTAAATGAATCAGCACATTGTTTTGTTCTCAGCCCATTATTGTCTTATCTGTGCTGATTATTAATAAAACTGAAGATTTCTGCTTTGAGGCAACTTATTTAACATGAGCAGTGTGTCCTGTCTAATCTTCATGATCAATTTGTCAACACAACTGAAGAATGGGATCTCTCATTCTGCCTCTATCTGTCTTTTTCTCTCACTGCAGCTCTCTTTCTCTGTCACTCTTTCTGTCTGTCTGTCTCTGTGTCTCTTTCTTCACCTCTCTTTCTCTTTCTCTTTTTTTATTAGTGGCCCTAAATACAGTGTCAAATTCAAGAGGGAGGATCTTGACTCTGTGGACCCCTTGGAGAGTTTTTGGGACTGGTCAAAAGTCGTATCAAGGTTGAGTTCATGTACTATCATTTGGTTAATGATGTGGAGACATTTTCAAGCATTTGGTGTGTGTGGGGTTTGTTGTGTCGGGTTGGGGAGAGTGGGGAGCTGGTTATGAGGATATAGGGGGGGTGTAATGGATGTATTGTGAGAATGTACTATGAGTAAGCGGTGTTAAAATAAAGGCATTTTTAAATATCTCTCTCTCTCTCTCTCTCTCTCTCTCTTTCTATCTCCCTCTCTCTCTGATGGATGGGCTCCAGCTGTTGGTGCTTGAAGCCTCCTCTCTCTCTCTCTCTCTCTCTCTCTCTCTCTCTCTCTCTCTCTCTCTCTCTCTCTCTCTCTCTCTCTCTCTCTCTCTCTCAATTCAATTCAATTCAATTCATAGAAGCTGTATTAGCATGACAAAAATATTTCATATTGCTTGCAATTGTGTTGCTTGCAATTATATTGATAATATCAGCAAGAAAAGAATCTCTCTCTCTCTCTCTCCCTCTCTCTCTTCCTCCCTCTCTCTCTCTCTCTCTCTTGCTCTCTCTCTCTTTCTGATGGATGGACTCCTGCAGTTGGTGCTTGAAGCACCCCCCCCCTCTCTCTCTCTCCCTCTCTCTCCCTGATGGATGGGCTCCAGCTGTTGGTGCTTGAAGCCTCCTCTCGCTCTCTCTCTCTCTCTCTCTCTCTCTCTCTCTCTCTCTCTCTCTCTCTCTCTCTCTCTCTCTCTCTCTCTCTGTCTGATGGATGTACTCCCTGCTGTTGGTGGTAGAGGCCTCCTCTGGCGAAGGCAGTCTTTGGGTGCAGCAGGCAAATTATCAGGTGACAAACAGCGGCAAGCTAATTCAGAATTAATTTAAGACTAAAGTGCTTCCTCTCGTAGGGGGTGTGGAGAGAGGGATAGAAAGACATAAAGAGAGAGAGAGAGAGAGAGAGAGAGAGAGAGAGAGAGAGAGAGAGAGAGAGAGAGAGCATGAGAAATAGAAAGACATAACGAGAGAGAGAGAGAATGCATGAAGGAGAGGAGAGAGAGAGAGAGAGAGAGAGAGAGAGAGAGAGAGAGAGAGAGGTGGGTGGAGAATGGTGGCATAAGGATCAAAAGAGAGAGAGAGAGAGCAAGAGAGAAACAAAAAGAAGAAGGAAAGAAAGAAATAAGGAGGGAAAGAGAGAGATAGAGATATAATGTGTGTATTGAAATAGGTGTGTGTGAGAGAGAGCAATAGAGCGAGCGTGCGCGCGCGAGAGAGAGAGGGAGAGAGAGAGAGAGAGAGAGAGAGAGAGAGGGAGAGAGAGAGAGAGAGAGAGAGAGAGAGAGAGATGTGGGTGTATGTATGGATGCATAGAGAGAAAGTATGAAAAGTGAATAATGACATTAAACCCAGAGCTGCATTATTCTACATTATTCTTAACCTTCAGCCCACCAGCTTCCGCAGCGATACCATGTTACACAACATTTTATATAACCACACACACACACACACACACACACACACACACACACACACACACACACACACACACACTGATCCCACACTATATTGATGCAGATGCAGCACGCAGGCACGCAGGCACGCAGGCACGCAGGCACGCAGGCACGCAGGCACGCAGGCACGCAGGCACGCACGCCCACCTTCTTAGCCATGGCGTCCGCCTCTTCTCTATTCTCCGCAGCTCTCTCGTAAGCCTTCCCCACCTCAGCCACAAACTCATTCACCGTACCACATAGGAATCTGATGGGGGGAGGGAGAGAGAGAGAGAGAGAGAGAGAGAAAGAGAAAGAGAGAGAGAGAAAATCATGTTAGAAAGACAGCTATCTTGGCGTTCAGCATGTGTCAGGCACGCCCATTAACATACACTCACGCACGCACGCACGCACGCACGCACGCACGCACACACTCTCGAGACTTAGCCAGCAGATGGTTCCTTTTGGATCACTCACAACCTCCATTAAAGTAACCAAAAATGATCCCTCTTAATTAAATAATATTTGGTTAAAATTTCTTCAAAACCTTTATCAAGGGAATATTTAAATGTAGGCTACATGATGCCCATTTTGGGGGAACATTGATTATGCCCATCTAAATAGGCTATATAACATATGGATTACATGATTGTATAGACGGTAGAAATTAAATTATTGTCAATTTTGTCCTTTACTCTAACTGACCATCTGGTTCTACTAGTGTCAAGTGAGTTGAAAATTGTGTTTCAGTAAGCTAATGAAAGTATGCTGAGCTGATAGTTTTGTCTTAAGAGAGGTGAGTTGGTATGGCATCCAATATGAACACCTGGATGCTGTTTACTGGTAAAAAGTGGAAATTCACTGAATATGCTGACTTTCATATGACTTCTACACAGCGTTATTACGCTATAGTATGCTATGCTATGCAATTTATAGTATGCTATGCTATGCAATTTATAGTATGCTATGCTATATGCTATATGCTAATTATGCCTTGCAATTTAGACTATATTGTACTGTGATATACTATTCCATACTATGTTATGCTATGCTACACTACTAAATTATACCATAGTATAATACAATACTACTACATTACACCATGCAGTTTTATGCTATTATTTCTATATATTGTGGCCCTATTGTGATTTTTATGTGTTCTTACTCTGCTAACCCAGGTCAGAAGCGTAGTAACCCAATGCTCTACCACATGGCCACGGCAGGGCCTTTTACAGTTCTTACTTGGCAGAGGAAATGACATCACTGTGCTTGTCTGAGTCCAGGATCTTGGTGAGGTGGGACACCACAGAGTCCGCATACTGAGTCATCTGCACCTGAAACACAGTTAACCATGACTAAGTGAAGCACCTGAAAGACAGTTAACCATGACTAAGTTAAGCACCTGAAACACAGTTAACCATGACTAAGTTAAGCACCTGAAACACAGTTAACCATGACTAAGTTAAGCACCTGAAACACAGGTAACCATAACTGTTCATTTAATGATTACGAACAAAAACATCACAATGAGTCTGCTTGAGTCATTTATTGTTTATCACGGGTATGTATTTTTTTTGAAAATGATCATTACAAGACTGCCTGAGGTATGCTGCACATATTGATACTACTCAAGGCAAGGACAATTTTACTTGTAAAGCACATTTCATTCACGAATGCAATTCAATGTGCTTCACAATATAAAAAATAAAAAATAAAAAGAAGATGCTGTGTACATGTATACCAATAGAAGCACGGCAACTGAAATTAAAAAAAAAAAAGAAGGCATAAAATGGCAAGAAAGGGAGTACAAAACAAAAGCAAGAAATAAGTATACAGCATTAGATAATAAGAAGGAGAGACAGATAAAAATGTCAAAAACAAAAGTCAATAATCTGGATTTCGAAGAGAAAGCATCTGAGAGAAGCTTGTCTTGACTCTGATTTGAAATCTATGAATAGTATGGGCACGTTTTACATCGTCTGAATACTCAGTTTAATTGAGTTGACTCATCAACTTCAATTAAGACAATGAAGTCAAAAGCATAACAGTATGTCTGAGCGTCTGACTTGTGCATTATGCAACACAATTTATTTTGAGTGCTCCTGAATCAAGCTGAAGTGTGTGACCTCCTCCCCATCAGATCTCAATGTTGGTTTTGATATCTATTTTAACCTCGGCCGTAAGGGGGTTTTCAGCTGAGAATCAGGCTGATAGTCATGTAGTTTGACTATACTGTAGACTACAGGGTAACACTTTATAATAGTGTCTGCTTATAAAACATTAATAACACTTAGTAAATAATGAGCAAATGATGAACAAAAGATGCTTGTAAATGATGTTAATATTCTATATTTATCAAGCAGTCACAAACTGTTTGTAAATAAATAAAAAATACTCTGTTAAAAGGTTAATGTTAATGTTTTGTTCATCATTCATTAGGTAATATTTACTAATTCTTTATAAGCAGACCTTATTATAAAGTGCTACTACTATTGTATATAGGGGCCCTAATATATAGCCTGATTATCATCAACGTTCAAATCTCTTCGAGACTTGGTCTGACCAAGAGCATAACAATTAACATTTCCCAAATGGCATTTTCCAAACAGCCTCCCTTGGTTTGCTAATGATTGTTTGCTTCCCAACAAAGTGGGCAGAGTTCCCATATTTTCGGGAACTCAGAAAGTACCCATGCATTGCTCTTGACCTGACTAGTTGCAACGCTGAAGCTGTTGCATCACTAGGAGGGCAAAGCCTGGCTACCTAATTTAATCCCTTTAACATTTATTCCCCAATAATGTCTGGCAGTGATGGGGGGGAGACCACAGAGCTACACTTAGCTGAGTCATAGACACCGGGAGGAGGTAGAGGCAGAAGAGAAGAAGAAGAGGTGGAGGCGGAAGAGAAGAAGAGGAGGTAGAGGTGGAAGAGAAAGAGAAGAAGAGGAGGCAGAAGAGAAGAAGAGGAGGGAGAGGCAGAAGAGGAGAAGAGGAGGGAGAGGCAGAAGAGGAGAAGAGGAGGTAGAGGCAGAAGAGGAGAAGAAGGAAAAAAGATCAAAAGAGTGTGACTGAGTTCTGTACCGCATTAGGTAACTCATAACGCACGGCACTGACATTTGGAGAGTTCCCGAAATAAATTAATCATCAGACCTCTCGGAAAGAACCTTGGGGATATCAGCAGGGGTGTAGTGGACGTGGTACGCGGGGGTACCCACTTCTCCTGAGAGATAAATATATATATATATATTAGAGATGCACCGGATCCTGATTTTTAGGATCCTGCCGGATACCGGATCCACTGCTTAAGATCCTGCCGGATCCGGAACTGGATACCGGATCCTACGAAAGGGTTGAAACACATAGCCTACTCGCACAAGTGGGCCCTTTTTATCACGTTGGCTCAAACTATTTTGACTGAAAAGCCTTGGCTACCGGATCCTGGATCCTGGAACCGGATCCGGATCCCATGAAAAACCCTATTATCCTGCCGGATCTGGAACCGGATCTTGGATCCGGTCCATCTCTTATATATTTTATTGGTCCATGTTTGAATACAAAAATGATAGAATGAGCACACAGCAGTATTGCCGGAAATGGACATAACAGATGAAAACAGAGAAGAAACGACAGTAGGACAGGGCAGTAAGGGGGGTGGGGTTGACATGATAAGTTGCGGAATTAATGACGACTTCCCAAATCGCATACCCTCACTTTAAAAAAAACCCCACTACACTACTAGATATCAGTCTTTTCATTGGACCCATCTATTGGACTTTCTATATCTTCTCCTAAACATAGTAAGGGTTGTCAAGGGTGCTGATATTACACTGCAAAAAATATGATCTTAAGCAAGCTTATATTTCTCGTTTCAAGTAAAAGCATCTAGTCAATCAAGAAGTTAAAGTCACCTAATAACTAGTACTTTTGAACTGGAACTTTCAAAACTGGAACTGGAACATTAATGAGGCAATTCATTTTTTCTTGATCTTGAACAAGATTGGTTTAAGTAAGGACAAGACATAGCCTACATAGGCCTAACATCACGGGGCTATTGCACATTAGTAATATAATATGCATGTGGAGCATCAGACAAACAGATTTATTGTCTTTACCTACTCCAAGGGGAGGCTCACAGTCAGTGAATTTGAAAACCCATGTCCTAGCAGTTACTGATGGTGGGAGACAATAGACTCACTATACTGAGTCATCCACACCTGGAGTTCGGGTCAGTGGAGTCACAAAAACATCATTACATCATTACCATTACCATTAGCATAACACCATTAGCCCGTCGCGTCGAGTTACGTGACTCAAAATGTAACTGGCATTTGGAATGATGCTCCTGAAACAAGTGAATCATCAGACCTTTCAAAAAGCGCCTTGGTCTTCATTATCTAATCTTCTTAACCCTCCTCTTGTGCTGTCTTTTAGTTTTTGAAGGTGTAATCCAACCACTTGATGTTAATTTATTACATCAAGGATTTTTTTACTATGTCAGAAATCTCTAACTGAACAAAAAAGAAAAAGAACATTGTGTTTTCCTAAATATGAAAATGGATGATCTGGGTGCTGTGGATATTAGAAAAACAGATTATTAAGCAGTAATTACTGCCAAAACATGAATCATAACTGCTCTGCACCGCTAAGTAGAGGGAGTCACCTCACCTGATAATAATGTGAGATGTTGGGAAATCATTTTTGGCTTGTTTTTCCTGTGTTTTTGTATGTATTTGTAAGTATTTCAGGGCTTTTCAAGTGGAGGTAGATCAGGAGTTCCACACTAGACCACAGAGGATTATGACACAGTTGTGATACAGTATGGCCCTTTTATGCCCTTTCATTACATTATACTTAGCTGACATTACATTACATCAATGATTCCCAACCTTTTGTGTCTCATGTACCCCTCTAAGCATTTTCATTGTACCATGAGTGTGAGTACCCCCTAACTCATATTTTACATTGCTTTTTCTATTCCAGTGTGACTTTGCTCCATGCATTTGTTAAGATTACATTTTCCCAAGTGCCCCCTGCAGTATGCTCGCGTACCCCTAGTGGTACACGTACCCCTGGTTGGGAAACACTGCATTACATCACACTTAGCTGACGCTTTTACTCAAAGTGACTTACAGATATTACAAGCCATATTACAGTCCCTGGAGTGATGTGGGGTTAGGTGCCTCGGCCACGGCCACTTGAGCCATGGATGGAGGTGTGGGGAGAGGTCTGGTGGGATTCAAGTCTACAACCTCCAGAATGAAAGACCAACTCACTTATCCAAAGTGACTTACAGTCATTATCATTACAGGGTATTGGTTACAGTCCCTAGAGAGGTGTGGGCACTCCAGGCATGGAGTGTGATAGGGAGTGGAAGGGTGGGATTCAAACCAGAAACCCTCTGATATAAATCCAATCTCCTTAACCACTAGGCTACGGCTGCCCCTCCTCCAAAGCTTGTTTGTGAGCTGTAGGCTGACAGTTGCAAAACTTTATCGCTCTTTCCATGGAGACGAGGCGTCAGCAAAGCCTGAAGCCCCAAGCACAGGTGTAGGACGAGAGTTAGGACAATGGACTGTAACCAAAGGAGTCCAAAAAGATCAAGTGAGTCCAGTACGCCTCTGTGAGTTCGGCGCCGCATTATGCAACTGGCAGCAACATGCTGACATTTTGGAGTGTTCCTGAAACAAATTAATCATCACACCTCTCAGGAAAAATGCCCTGAAACTGCAGCTGGAGCTCTCTTAGGAGAGCAAGGAGCAGGCTGAAGGGGTGCGGGAGACAGGTGTGTAGGAGTAGCACTTCGCAAGCTAAGCCATTGCATGTTAGAGTTTATAGCAAAGCAATACCTTGGTAACCTTATTGACTTTGTGATTGTTTCCTATGAACTTTTCTGGCAATATTGTGTAACTGTTTTGTGTTGTAGTAGTGTTGTTGTGTTGAGTATGTGATACTCTCAAATCGTTCACAATGTTACATTTGCTGTCAAGCATGTAAGCACAGACTCACCCATACTTTCACACTATGTACGTTTTTGTAGTTTCATCAATCTGTCAAGCAGGCTACAACTGCCCTTGCTTCATCTCTGCTGTGTTTGGGACTATACTAACATTGTCAGCTAAGTATAATGTCATGTAATAACAATGTAATGCATTACACAACATGACATATTTTATATGACATGGTAGAAAGTTTTTTTTTCCCTATGGCTCCTAGGCTAGAATTACAGCATATACCCTAAAGAAACACCATTCAAAGTTTGGTGATTTTGTCACTTCCGTAACGGTAAAACCCTGAACAGACTCCACTAGTATAACCTCTGCACTTTGCCTTTGTGGAGCACATACTCATTCTCACATTTACAGACCAGCTCTGGAGAATGCCAAGAAGGCACCAATTGTTTGGGGTTTACAAGAGAAAGTGCTCTCTCTCTATATATGCATCATAAAGCTAACTCCGTTTTCTTGGCCTTATTTAAAAGTGGAGAGAGTGGCCAGCTTGGAATATGGCTCCCATCTTGGATTTTTGGCATGTCCAAGATCATATTTCAAAAAAGTGCATACACATGAACATTTCTGCCAAATTACATGATTGTATCATTAATTTAACAGTGATTGGCCTTATTTGCAACTGGAGAGGGTGGCCATCTTGAAAAATGGTGGCCATCTTGAATTTTGTGTATCCAACACCATTTCTTAAAAAAGTACATACAAAGAAACATTTCTGCCAAATTACATGATTGCATCACTAATTTAACTATTATTAGACTTATTTGCAAGTGGCGAGAGTTGCCATCTTGAAAAATGGTGGCCATCTTGGATTTTGCGTGGCCAACACCATATTTTGAAAAAGTACATTCAAATGAACATTTTTGCCAAATGACATGCTTGCATCACTAATTTAACTATTCTTAGACTTAATTAGAAGAGGAGAAGGTGGCCATCTTGAAAAATGGCGGCCATCTTGGATTTTTGCGTGGCCAACGCCTTGAGCTGATAGAGTACATTCTAATGAACATCTGTACCAATTTCCATGCTTGCATACCAAAGTGAACTATTCTGGGCTATTTTGACAGTTAACTGCTGCACTATACAACCCGATGAGTCTTTTCAAAGCGTTGCTGGAAGCAAACTCAGTAGGACAGTTAGGTTGAAGACCAGGACAATTCAGGGGCCGTGTGTGTGTGTGTGTGTGTGTGTGTGTGTGTGTGTGTGTGTGTGTGTGTGTGTGTGTGTGTGTGTGCACGTGGGAGGGTGTGTGTGTTCATGCAGTGTGTGTGTGCGTGCATGCACGGGTGTGTGTGTGTGTGTGTGTGTGTTTGTGTACCTGTAATAAATTCAGGGGCCGTGTGTGTGCGTGTGTATGCGTGTGCGTGTGTGTGTGCCTGTGTGTGTATGTGTGCATGTGTGTATGCCTGTGTGTATGTGTATGTGTGCGTGTGTGTATGCGTATGTGTGTGTGTGCATGTGTGTGTGTGTACCTGTAATGCATTCTCCTGGGGCTCATCCTCCTTCACTATGGCTGGAGCACTCTTAGTAGGAATCTCATATGTCATGATACTCCACCTAGAGAGAGAGAGAGAGAGAGATTTAAGATTCATTAATTCATTACACCGATTCACAGCGAGTTAAAAGGTGTCCAATGTGTGTGTATATGTATTACATGTGTACATGATTCTTCATTCTTCATGGTGGATTTTGACATTCTAGACAGTTTCCAACTCCACAAAACCAGGCAGAAGCAGATGGAAAGATGAGTCTGTACCATAGTCAGATGTTCTATCAAACAGCTTCATTGTCGGAGGTCTGCACTCTGAGTGCATTTCTAAGAGAGACCAAAAGTGTTGGCGTCTGCACCTTAACTTTGAATCGTGTTTATCGTCACCAAAAGTAGCGATACTAAAGTAGTGAAAAGTAGTGCTACTGGAGACAATGATAATGGACTAGATCGGAAACATCTGTAGCTCAAGCTTTTTTCTGACGACTTCTTTAGTAATTTGTCAGCTACAATACACATTTTGAACTTGAAAGCCTTGTGTGCGCCTCATCCTTTTTGAGTGTCTTAGTTATTATTATTACCTGTCCAGCATTTTGGTGGTGGCCCTCTCCAGTTTCTCCAGAATCTGCATCAGCTGGGCGTCGTCGTCACATAGGCCGCCCCAGCCCAGCACACGAGCCAAGTCATTTCCTGTCCCTAGAGGAAGTACCCCCAACTGGCACTGGAGGAGGTTAAGAGAGAGAGAGAGAGAGAGAGAGAGAGAGAGAGAGAGAGAGAGAGAGAGAGAGAGAGAGAGAGAGAGAGAGAGAGCAAGAGCAGGGTAAGCATGCACCCACATCCCCAAACACAAACATAAGCACACGAAATTGCCCAAAATTGCTTGAAAACGAGGGTGTTTCGGGGCTAATTGGATGTAAAAGCAGCTGAAAGTGTTGTCTGAATGCGCTCTCACTGTACTGTCTCAGACACTTATGCGGCTGCTACATCCTGCCCTTTCAATGAAGAAACCAATTACAAACAACATGTGTGGTTGTGTGTGTGGATTGCACTGTGAGTGTGCATGGTGTTTATGTGTGTGTGTGTGTGTGTGTGTGTGTGTGTGTGTGTGTGTGTGTGTGTGTGTGTGTGTGTGTGTGTGTGTGTGTGTGTGTGTGTGTGCGTGCACGTGTGTATGTGTGCTTGTACGCATCTATGTAGATGTGTGTGCAGCGACTGAGACTGAAGTGTGAAAAGCGAGGATGCTCAGCCATGTGTTTGGACTCTTAAATTGTTTATGCGCTGCTGCTTTGTTTTTACTGTCTGCTTAAAGTGAGAAGACACACACACACACACACACGCACGCACGCACGCACGCACGCACGCACACAAATAGGAAATTAACACTGCATCCCTGACTACAGCGACAGCAGCCATTGGCAGGCAACCAGTCACGACTCTAATTGTGTGTGTGTGTGTGTGTGTGTGTGTGTGTGTGTGTGTGTGTGTGTGTGTGTGTGTGTGTGTGTGTGTGTGTGTGTGTGTGTGTGTGTGTGTGTGTGTGTGTGTGTGTGTGTGTGTGTGTGTTGTCTGTCTGTTTTGTTTTGTTTGTTTGTGTCTTACATCGAGGGCCACAAAATTGCCAGAGTTGTTCAGCTACATCTTCAATATCATCTCATTTGTATTCTAAAGTGCTGTGGGATGTATTTTAACCGGAGACATAACAAGGACAATTACTGAGATTTTCTAGGATTGCCAATGTCATACAGTACTGTGCTGTTGACTAATTTACTGTATATAATATGAATGCCCACAGTGACATACTCACAGCCTTAGGCAGAGGCTATGACACACACACACATGCATGGACCAGCACACACACGCTCACACACATGCACACGCACATGCACAGACACACACACACACACACACATGCATGCATACGCACAGGCACGCGAGCACACACACACATACACACACACACACACACAAACACACACACACACACACACACATACGTTCACGTACGCACAGTACCAACAGTGACACACAACGCAGCCACAGGCTAAGACACATGCACGCATCCATGCTCTCACACATGCACACACGCATGTATGCACCAGGCTTGTACGGAATTCCGAATGGAAAGAATTTGAATTCAAAGTAATGCCATAATACGAACACTAGGTGGTGGTGTTCTATGTACTTTCAATGGGTGGTGTAGATTAAATTAAAAGAAATTCAAGGTAATGACACCACCTAGTGTTCGTATTATGGCGTTATTTTGAATTGAAATTCTTTCCATTGGGAATTTCGTACAAGCCTGCCAGACACATATACCTGTTTATGAAGTCCTAACTTGTCACACACACATATACCTGTTTATGAAGTCCTAACTTGTCACACACACACACATACCTGTTTATGAAGTCCTAACTTGTCACACACACACATATACCTGTTTATGAAGTCCTAGCTTGTCACACACACACACACACACACACACACACATACCTGTTTATGAAGTCCTAGCTTGTATGCATACCTGTTTATGAAGTCCTAGCTTGTCACACACACACACATACCTGTTTATGAAGTCCTAGCTTGTCCAGCTCTGAAAGGACCCATCCCACGCTCCCGTCTCCTCCGCACACTAGAACTCGGAACGACACAAACTTCTGGAACACACGCAACCTGGAGAGAGGAACATGATGCTGTAGGGATGAACCATATCACTTTTAAAAACAAACTTCTGGAACACACGCAACCTGGAGAGAGGAACATGGTACTGTAGGGATGCAACATATCACTTAAAACAAACTTCTGGAACACACGCAACCTGGAGAGAGGAACATGGTACTGTAGGGATGCAACATATCACTTAAAACAAACTTCTGGAACACACGCAACCTGGAGAGAGGAACATGATGCTGTAGGGATGAACCATATCACTTTTAAAAATACATTTTCAACTTTATTTTGACAGGACAGAGAAGAGTGGGAGAGGAAACGAGTGTGAGAGAGAGACGCTGGAGAATCGGGAAATGACCCGGGTTGGGAATGGTACCCGGGTCGCCCGCGTAGCAGTCCAGTGCCCAGCCGACTAAGCCACAGCCGGGCCATGACACCACTTTTTTTGAAAACTGATAAGAGTACGAGGACATTAAAGGGACACTGTGTGAGATTTTTAGTTGTTTATTTCCAGAATTCATGCTGCCCATTCACTAATGTTACCTTTTTAATGAATACTTACCACCAGCATCAAATTCTAAGTATTCATTATGACTGGAAAAATTGCACTTTTTATACATGAAAAGGGGGATCTTCTCCATGGTCCGCCATTTTGAATTTCCAAAAATAGCCATTTTTAGCTGCAAAAATGACTGTACTTGGACCATACTGGAAAATATTTGTTTATTACTCAGTAAACTTTCACGTAAAGATCAAATTTGGCAATAGACAGCTCAGTTTCAATAAGCAGCATAGTTGCAGTACCTTTTTTGACCATTTCCTGCACAGTGTCCCTTTAAGGCCTGGCTCTTGCCAGATCTGTAGTTCTGCGCAGCTTTGTGAGCTTCACACTTCTAGGTCTGGGAGGCAGGATTCCATTTCTCCACTCAAAAAATAAGTCAGAGCATGTATTGCTTCAATATCAACAAATTCCTTCAAAAAGGTTTTCTGTTGATCTCCAAACCGTCAGTTTAGCAATATGTCCTGTAACTTCTCAATGTGAGCTGACATTAATATTGAAGCAATAAATACTCCTGCTAATTTTTTGACTGCAGAAATGGAATCCTGTCACATGCTCCCAGACCTCAGTGTGTGCTGAGCGCCACCAGGGGGCTCCAGAGCTATACACACCGATACTGAGTACTGATACAAATACTTTTATTTGCAACATACAATGAAAATAAATTCACAGCCTTGTTTATTCCAACTGTGACATTTGTTTTATTGTCCATTTCCATGTAGATTTAAAAGTCGGCTGATACCGATGTCAGTATCAGTATCGGTGCATCCCTAACCCCGACACAACCACACACGCACACACACACACACGTGCCTTGGCACGGACGCACGCGTGCATGCACATATCTGTTTAAGAACCTGCGACACCACAGAGCAATCAGTTCTCATCAAAGACACTCATTTCACAGTCAGAGCCTGATTACCGTGGGCAACCACTATGAAAACAGCAATTACAGTCCACAAACATTCACACACACACACACACACACACACACACACACACACACACACACGCACATGCACACGCACACGCACACACACTCACACTCACACACATACACACACTCAAACACACACTCAAACACACACCCACATGCACGCACGCACGCACACACACTCAAACACACAACCACACAGCCGCACGCATGCAAGCACACACACACACACACACACACACACACACACACACACACACACACACACACACACACACACACACACACTCAAAAACACACAAGCACACACCACACACACACATGTGCGTACACACAGCCATACAAACATGCACACACACACGTTGTGCATGGACACACCTTAGCTGACAGACACACATACCCACACCGACTCAGAGTCACATACACACACACACACACACACACACACACACACACACACACACACACACACACACACACACACACACACACACACACACACACACACACACACACTCCCTTACCCAAGCTGAGGTCCCCCGTTCATCAGGTCGAAGACCTGCGCCGGGTTGAGCAGCTGCCTGAACTTGCGTAGGAACTTGACCCCCTGGTTGTCCCCGCTCTTGGAGTTGCAGAGGACCAGCAGAGGACTGGAGCCCTGTAAGGCTGGAGCTTTCCAGAACCCTGTAGGCATGCATACATGGATGGACAAAGAGACAGACAGATTCCACTCAATGCATTTCTGACATTCTAGAACACATCTCATTTCTTTTTATTTATAGCCCTGGCATTCCACGGCAAATGTTCCAGAACCCTGTAAGCATGTATGGATGGATGGACAGACAGACAGATTCCACTCAAGGCATTTCTGACATTCTAGAACCCATCTCTGGTCATTTTCTACAATTATATTCCAATTATTTTTTTTGAGTATAGCCCTGGTATTCCAAGGCCAATGTTCCAGAACCCTGTAAGCAAGCACGGATGGATGGATGGACAGACAGACAGATTCCACTCAAGGCATTTCTGACATTCTAGAACCCATCTCATTTCTTTTTATTTATAGCCCTGGTATTCCAAGGCCAATGTTCCAGAACCCTGTAAGCAAGCACGGATGGATGGATGGACAGACAGACAGATTCCACTCAAGGCATTTCTGACATTCTAGAACCCATCTCAGGTAATTTTCTACAATTATATTCCAATTATTCCAATTATTTGTATTGAGTATAGCCCTGGCATTCCAAAGCCAATGTTCCAGAACCCTCTAAGCATGCATGGATGGATGGACAGACAGACAGATTCCACTCAATGCATTTCTGACATTCTAGAACCCTAGATCTCATTTCTTTTTATAGCCCTATCATTCCATGGCAAATGTTCCGGAACCTTGCATGGATGGATTGGAAGTTTCTATGCAATGCATTTCTGACCCCTGGCCATCAGGAAAATAGGCAGGCAGACAGGCAGACAGACAGACAGACAGACAGACAGACAGACAGACAGACAGAAAGGACTATTTTATGCACATCCCTGGCAATCTACATTTGAGTTTCGTTGAAAAATTATGTATATCCATTTGGTAGAATGGTGGGAAATTGTCATTTTTGTATTGGGCATTTCATTGCATTGCATTGCATTGCATTTTATATGGGTTTAAAAAGTGTGTTCTCAAAATATTTGAATGGCAAGAATCCACACATACAGTAGAACTCTGAACAGTCATTTCCAATAATAAAATGCAAAAGTAAAAAATGGTGGATACACCGTTTTGCAACAAAACTCTTCTTTTGTAGAACTATGAACGTCCCTAACATTCTAGGAAATACAGTGCACTAACACATTGCAAGCCAGTTAGTTAAAAACGTAAAAAGTTTAACTGGCGGAGGTCTGCACTCTCAAAGTGCATTTCTGGGGTGAATTTCTCAAAACCAAAGATGCTAACTACAGTAGCTACTTTGCTGTTTTCAATGCATTTTCCCATTGGCAACTACCGAAGTTGCTAACAGGCTAACAACTTCTCTTTTGAGAAACTCACCCCTGGTTTTAACGTAATGCAGTGGTTCTCAAACTTTTCCCATCATTCCCCCCTTCGGAGGGTCTGAATGCTTCCAAGCCCCCCCACCCACCAGCAACAGCAGTGCTGGCGCAGACTGATTTTACGATGCGCAGAATCAAAGGAAAGGTGACTGGTGAGCTAAAAAAAGAGGGACATGTGTTCATTTCCTATGCTATTCAAATGTATGACAATGTATAATATAATGTTAATGAGGACTAAAAATGTATTGCTTATTGGAGAGACAGG